>NC_069505.1:308660835-308885835 GCF_027579735.1 Bombina bombina | reverse complement strand
AATATTCTTGCTGAATGTTAATCGTTGAACCCACTGCTTGGGATCTTCACTTTGTTCAACTGTTTTATTTATATTCTATTTTATTGTTATTGACTTGATGTTTTTTGTTGAAGGATATCAGAGCTCTGGGAGATTCACCACTAGACTCCAGGTATTTTGTCCCTTACATGCCTATATATTACATCCAAACCTGTACGGCTGACCTAAAATTAGCTATACAAGATATCCTCATCCGGACAGGTTGCATACACTACATATTGTCTCACATAACTTTAGGAGACTGAATACAGATATTAAAAGACGTACTGCCATGAAGCAATACAATACTCTCGGAGAAAATATTTTGTTCCTTCAGGAAACCCATTTTTTAGGCCCCAAATCCCCCGTTACTGGGCTCACCGATACACAAAACATTACCATGCCACGGCAGAGAAAAGAGGGGTTTCTATCCTCCTTAATTCCTCTGTAGACATCACCCACGAATCCACGACAGCAGATATAGAAGGTAGATATCTTATAGTGAAGGGACAACTTAACAACACGGAGGTAGTACTGTGCAACGTCTATGCACCTAATGAGAACCAACACATATTCTTTGAGAATATTGTCCACCTTTTAACACAATGGTCCCAATCTAAAATAATCCTAGCTGGGGATTTCAACATCTCCATGTCTGCGTCGAAGGCCAAATCATTTAGTCCACTTTCTAATAAAGAGCTTAGACGTGCCCATATGGTCAAGACTATACAGGGCTCTCTCTCCTCGCACATCCTAATTCAACACTTGGGTCTATTTAAATGGAATGACATCTGACAATACTTTATACTCGGCAGCACATAAGACATATGTTAAGTTAGACTACATATATGACAGTCAGATATTACTACCTGTCCTTTCCTCTTCCACCATACACCCTTGTGTTTGGTCGGACCACTCAATACTATCACTTAAACTTCAAGGTGTGAGTGATTATAGCAGAATTAGATCTTGGACGTACAACTCTACACTCCACAAGGACCCACTATCTCTCTCTAAGACCCTCCAACACCTCAATGAATACTGGCAGATACATATAGACTCTGCCTCCATCCCTATATACTCATGGGCTGCCCATAAATCAGTAATTAGGGGATTGCTTATCCAGGAAAAAGCCCTTAGGTCTAGGCAAAGTAAGAACCAGTTGATACAAATGTACAAAGATATAGCTGCATTAGAGAGACAACACAAACTGACCAAGTGGGACTCTGTCCTACAAGCCCTACAGAATAAGAAAGCGACCCTGGGTAAGCACCTAAATACTCAAGCAAGCAGAGCAATCACTAGACTTAAAGGCCAATATTTTATATACGCCAACAAGCCAGAAAAAAATATCTGGTGCATAAGATCAGAGAATGCCAGGGGGCGGCTGCCATCCCAGTCATAGAACAACCAGACAAAACATGCACTTCTCACCCGCAAGCCATAGTGGACACCTTCGTGGAATACTATGAGGAACTATATAATGGGCGTAAAGTTAACCACACTCCTGAAGTGAGAAGTATTACAAAAGATTTTCTAAATAATACCCCTTTACCTATTATTTCAGAAGAAGACAAAAAAATCTTTGAACGCCCCTATATCAAAATTAGAGGTGATACTGGCAATTAAGAATCTTAAACCGGGGAAGGCAGCAGGTCCGGATGGCTTCCTGGGCGATTATTATAAACTATTTAGAACTAACCTGGTACCACATCTCACCAAATTTTGCAAATATATTATGGAGGGTTATATACCATCCCTCCCGAATTATTGCAATCTAAAATTGTAGTCATACCCAAGCCTGGCAAGGACCCCAAGAAATGCTCTAACTATTGACCAATTTCCCTTATAAATCAGGATTTAAAAATATTTACAAACATTTTGGCCAATAGGCTCAAACACATCCTGCCCAATATGATTTGTATGGACCAAGTAGGTTTCATTAAAGATAGAGAAGCCCCAGATAATATTAGATGCCTAATAAATGTTATCCAGTTTTTGAATGATGCTCAGACGCCTTCTCTGCTCCTTACACTGGATGCGGAAAAGGCGTTTGACAGAGTTGATTGGCAATATATGCAGATGACCCTATCGCATATGAAATTTGAAGGTCCATTCATTAGTGCCTTGAAGGAAATTTATGACTCACCTACTGCTCAGGTATCCTCTGCAGGTTATAAGTCAAAACCATTTCCCATCTTGAGTGGCACATGGCAGGGGTGTCCCTTATCTCCTCTATTGTTTGCGCTTTGTGTTGAGCCACTGGCGGCTAGACTCAGAGCACACCCAGATATTTCGGGAGTCACGATAAAAAAATCTGAATATAAATTGACCCTTTTCGCAGATGACATCTTACTCACGATCACCAAACCACTTCTCTCTCTTCCTAATTTGTTTGATGTGTTGACTAAATTCTCTGTAATATCAGGTTTCTGCATCAATATAGACAAATGTGAAATGCTCCCTATAGAAATACCTCCTCATACCCAAAAATTATTAGAAGTAAAGTTTGAGCTTCAAATGGCCAAACATTCCCTAAAATATCTGGGTATTCACCTGACAACCAAAATTCAGCAGCTGTATAAGTTAAACTATACTCAACTATACAAAATTATTAGAAATTACCTACTATAATGGAAGAAATGTAGTTTCTCCTGGCTAGGGAGAATCTCAGCGGTTAAGATGAACGTACTACCACGTCCGCTGTACCTCTTCAGGGCCCTCCCAATTAAAATCATATACCCGGAACTGGCAGCCATACAATCTGATATCTTAACATTTATATGGGGGAAGAAAACAGCTAGGATATCATCTAAAATAATGACGACCCATAGATCTCTGGGAGGCTTGGGAATCTTACTTACTAGATTATTATAGAACGGCTAGACTAGCCCAGGATCTCTTGGTCTCCCGGTCAAAAAGGGAAGCCATATGGATCAAAATAGAAGCAGAGATTGAGGGATGGGACTCTAGTGATGCTAGATTATGGGATGGGAAAACCCCAGTGGGTCGGACGACACCAGTTCGGTCTCTCACAACAGAAACCTCTGCCCATATATGGTCTGAATGGGCTTTTAAAAAGGGGCTGTGGCCCCCTAGATCCACCCTGATGCCCATCAGATATTTGCTGTCGAGGGAATTTTGTAGAGATATAGACAAAGGGGAAAACAAGGGCTTATACCGCGTGGCAGATCTAGTGATGCAAAATAAAATTATGACGTTCCCCCAACTACGAGACAAATTACAGCCTATAATGTTACAATAGTATTTATATCTTCAAGTGTTTTCCTCACTAAATAACTATCTTAAACTAATTGTAGGTGGTCCTAAAAACCTGCTAGAAAATATCTGCTTAGAGGAAAACAGGCCAAAACACTCCATTAGTAGAATATATGTAGCTATGCAGAAAATAGGTGACACCTCTAAAAACCCACTCCTACTTCAGTGGGAAGCAGACCTAGAGGTTACCCTGACTAAAGATAAATAGAATGAAGTATTTGCCTCAGCTGGCAGAGGATTAGTGAGCACAGACCTAAAAGAGAACTCCCTGAAAACAGTGTTTAGATGGTACCTAACGCCTTTAAGATCTTCACACATGACTCCAATTGGTTCCAGACTGTGTTACAGGGGATGCAATGAGCTGGGTACATATAGACACATGTGGTGGGACTGTGCTGACATTCAGAATATATGGAGACAGCTCTCCTTGTTGATCAGTTATATCTTAGATGACAGAATGCAACTCACTATCACACAAGCATTACTTCATACACATGTCCATGGGTTCAATAGACCAATCAATACTTTCATCAAAATGTCATGCACGGTAACAAGAATGGGCATAGCGAAATACTGGAAGGTTGGGGCACCTCCGTGGCCAGAAAACAAAAATAAGATTCAACACGTATACACAATGTATGAGTCAGCATCTTTGTCGCTAGGTACTAAAGAGGTTAATGATGAAGTATGGTATTATTGGACTCTAAGAAATGAGTCTGACTACTCTGGTTAGACCTTCTAATTCCTTTTTTATAGAGGTACAACATATATGTTCTCTGGAAAAGTGGTGCTGACCACAAATTGATTTCTCATTGATAACATTCAGATTTAAAAAGAGTATCTGATATCCTGAAGTTCACTTGTTATTGTTTATGTTTTTCTATTTGGTTTACTTTTATATATTTATATATAACTGAGGCATACATTTCTCTAGAAGGAACAGTCATTTTCCTCCAGATAATTCTCTATACTTCCCGAAACTAGTTGTACTCTATCAAGGATAGTAATTACCAAGGTTAGAATGAACCCCTACGGGTAAGGCTCTTGTGACCTCCGACCTGCAAATACAATTTGGGACTTATACTCAACAAGACCACCAAGAGAGGTCTGGAACTGTAGTACTGGCAGATCTACTGTATAATATTATTGTTTTCCACTCATATAAGACCTGGTATCCTTATGTATTTCTGTTAATCTTATTTGCAACGACTGTTTAATTTGTACTTAATATGCTATGTTCCAATAAAAAAAATGAATTAAACATAAATATGTTAACATATTGTTTTTGCATGAAAGTGGGGACATTTAAGTTGCTTAAACTGATATTAGCTAAGATTCAATAAAAATCATTTTTGAAATTAAAATCTTGTTAAAAAAGAAAAAACTTGCCACAAATCTGCTGCTTAAAAAATTGTTCCAACCCCCATCAGAGCAGTGAGTGTCAAGATAAGCAGCCGCTAAGAATCTCAAAGATCGACTTCCACTGTCAAGGAGATTAGTATCACAAAAAAAGAAAAAAAAAACACACCCTCTATTAAAGGGCCATAATACCCAAATGTTTAAACACTTGAAAGTGATGCAGCATAGCTGTAAAAAGCTGACTAGAAAATATCTCCTGAACATCTCTATGTAAAAAAGAAAGATATTTTACCTCAAAAGTTCCTCAGTAGCCACCTCCCATTGTAAAGGATTTCTAAGCAGCATATTAGTATGTCTGTCCCGGGACAGCTGAAAGGATGAGCCTCGTGAACTCTCATATTATTTCACCAATCAGGTAAAGGAAGCTTACTATGAAATCTCATGAGAGTTAAGTCAAATCTCATGAGATCACAGTAAGAGTTCATGACCTCAGCACTGCTGATGCTGATTGGCTGCTGTTCATTTCTTCATTTTTTTTTATTTTTACCTGCAGCTGGGCTGCAGCTGAGTATAACTTTTTTACACAGAACTTACTCTGCTGAGCTGAGGAGATTGTGAGGTAAAATATCTTCCTTTTTTACATAGAGATGCTCAGGTGATATTTTCCTGTCAGCTTTTTACAGTTATACTGCATCAGTTTCAAGTGATTTAGCATATGAGTATTATGTCCCTTTAAAGGGACATAAAACACAGAGGGGTACATTTAACAAGCAGTCGATGCTGCAATCTACCCCCATAGTTTCAGTTTCCGCTGAAACATAAGTTAATTAAGACTGCTGCTCCTTTACTCGTCTGCCACCTCTAAGGCAGCGGACAGCAATCAGCTTGATCGGAAACGATTGGGATGATTGATACCCCCTGCTAGCGGCTGATTGACCGTAAATGTGCAGGGGGCGATATTGCACAATTTTTTAACTAGAAATGCTTGTGCAATAATAAATACTGACAGCGCATGCTACAGCGGATCATGTTTGCCCACATAATGATAATTCGGCCCCCTAAGGACTTGAATACAAGTGGAACACTATTTAGTGCTTTTGATCTTGTACTAATTTCACTAGAAGTACGTTTTTTTGTGAGCATTAGGTTGCACTCATATTACAAGTTGAAAGTAAAAAGATATAGCTCTCACGCAAACCAGACCTTAGAATATTGCACGTGCGATAACTTATTCCCTCATAGAAGTTAATAGAGAAAAAGGGGGGAAATCTAAAAAAACTCTTTACTCACGCACTAACACGAACACATTCTCAAGTGTGCTAACCTGGCATAAAAGTATGATTAAACACACAAATACCTAGTTCCTTCTCTGTGAATAAAAGCTAAATCCTCAAAAATCTAAAGGATCTCCTAACCAATAGATATAATTACAAACAATGTCACCAAGAGAGGTTGGCGCTAAAAAAGCTATCCGTTCCCCAATGCTAATGTGTTGTATCATATAATAAATGAATATACAAAAAATAAGTAATGATAATAATAGTAATAAAATATAAAAAGGCGATTTATTATACAAATCAACTTATAAAAACCGTATGCATCCGTTCACACTTTATAAGTACATATTTCTTAGTTCACAATATAGGTACATAAAAACATATGATAAACATACACAATAGATTCATACAAAACAAGTATTTAAAATGCCTCTCCTTGATAATGGAAATTTCCTCCTTTTAGGATTGATACAAAAAAATGGATTCCGTTTACCTTGGCAGTCTAAATATACAGTGTATCGATATTCCTTCTTTTACTCACTGTGTATCCACATAAGTCCATTGGTATTACGTCACACAGTTTTTGTCACGTGACCAATTTTGACCAATCAGAAATCTTTCTATTCTTCCTGTTCCTCCAATGAGGTTGGTGTATACAGATTTAAATCCCTTTTTTGAGAGTACTTTATTATTAATAGAGTTTTTAGAATGAACTAAGGTTTTTTGGGTAGCCCAAGAATATCCGTGCAGTATTACTTATAATAATAAGAATTGGATACTTGTATAGCGCACAACCTTGAACTTAATCGACTCACGGCACTGATAACAGGTATTATTACTGACCTTGCTAGTAGCAAGAAACTGGGAATTATACTTATGAATATCTTGTTACTATATACTTGAGATATAAAGTACCCAGAGATTTGGTATACCTGAAAGATTCTTAGCTAAATGTTAGTATTTGTTCTTTAGATGAAGGTTTTTTCATCTTTGGTGATTGGATTTAAATCCAAGTGAATTTGTATGTTTTGAACACACAAATAATCCTTCAGCAGCTTCTACGCATTTTAGCCCTTGGGCCTTTATCAAGATGCCTGATGGTTCATTCATCCGTCCTTATATACCCAATATCCCTGTCTTCATTACCCTTTGCAGGTGTTTTTAGTTCTTTAATTATAGAGTTTAACCATTTTGGACATTTGTTACTCTTTATATATCACAAAAATCTTTTTTACATGGCTTTACACAAATTACGCAATTTTGAGATTGCATATTTAAAAAGATACATATAGTAATTATTCAAAATGTTATTGACCATTTAGATCAATATCAAATACATTATCTTTAAACATTCTAGCAATTTAAGCTGTTCATCGTAGTATCTATACTTGAGTTGTACATTTTATAGGGTATATATAATGCCTACTCGTTGTCATTACTAGAACAATGTAAAAGTTACATAAAACAGCTTGTATGGACATCAAAATAAACTGCTTTTCAACATTTTAACAGTAAATTTTAACAGTTTTAAACAATTAGAACGTTACTCTTTACAGTATCTATTAGTCGTAGACGTTGGAAAACATTCAATTTAAAACACATACATGAATTAATTATGCAATACTAAAGAGTTACGTGAGAGATTTTAACTCATCTAAAAGGTGACTACATGTTTCTATAAATACTTCACATATAAGTGAAATCTTTCTATCTAGTTTAGAAAGTGAAATAAGATGAAGTAAAATAAAATTGTATATATACTGAATGAGTTAAAAACTAAATATTAAGTGTAACCTAAAATAAACTGTGATTAATAACTTATATCAAATGGTTTAAATCAATTTCTGCAATCATACCTTTTGGGTGTAAAGTGCCCAAATTATAAATTAACTCAGCTTCTTTAAGTAAAATTGTTTTTATCACATTTGTGTTTCTACTATCAGGTGAAATTTTCTTAATCCCCCAATAAAGTAATTCTTTGGTGTTCTGATTATGTTTCTCTAGAAAGTGTTTATACAATACTGTATCTGATCTACCGTGCTTTATACAGAGTAAATGCTCCCTTATTCTATCTTTTAGGATTCTACTAGTTTGACCTAAGTAGTATAAATTACAAGAACATCGTAGAATGTAAATAACGTTCTTATCTATACACTTAATCATTTCTCTTATCTCAAATTTGCTATTATTGGTTGCGATAATTTCTTTCTTTTTAGTACTGTGCTTGCATTACTTGCAGGTAATACATGGAAAAAATTCCACTATTTTTTCTCTATTAAGATCCATATTAATCAAGGCTCTCTTTATTTTAATCTCACTTGGAGCTAGTTTATTTTTCAGAGTACAGGCTTTTTTGAAAACAAAACTAGGATGTTTACTTATTTTGTCCCCTATAATTGTATGTTTTTTTATTAAGTGCCAATGTTTTTGGACGATGCGTTTTATAATCTTACGTTGTTCATTATAGTTTGTAATAAAAGGAAACTCTAGTGTATCAGTTGTGTTTTTATGTGTATCAAAGTTCCTTCGGATCCTTGTTTCAATTGTACTCTTGTTAAGTCCCTGGTCTATTTCATGTTTTTTTCTATATATAAGTTCTTCTTGATTCTTTTTCCTTACTTCATTCATATTTGTGTTAACTATTTCCATGTTATATAGCCCCTTTCCTTGAATCTTTCTGCTAGAGCTAATGCTTCTGTATCAAAGTCTTCTACTTTTCTACAGTTATTTCTAACCCTAAGAAACCATCCCTTAGGAATATTATTTTTCCATTTATTTAGGTGGCAGCTCTGAGCGTGTACATTTTTTAAAATGTTCTTGTTAAAATTTCTTTATTATTAATTTCTACTTCAACATCCAAAAAACTAATCTTAGTTTCACTCCATTCGTAAGTGAATGTTAATCCAAAGTTGTTACAGTTAAGATAATTTATAAACAGTTCCAGATAACCCTTCCATTTAAGGAACAGGTCATCTATATAGCGTCTATAGAGCACAAGGTTCACACCCCAAGGAGAGTTATTCATGCACAATTCCTCAAAGAAACCCATTAATAAATTGGCATAACTCGGTGTGAACCTTGTGCCCATAGCCGTCCCTTTAACTTGCAAATAGTATTTGCCATTATATTGGAAATAATTATTTTTAAGGATAAAATCTACACAGTCTATAATGAAGTTGCCTTGATCTTTTTTCATATTCAAATCTCTTTTTATGAATGTTTTAAGGGCAGTAATTCCTAAAGAATGTTCTATATTGGTATATAGGGAACTAATGTCACAAGTCAGTAAAATATAATTGTCTTTCCATTTCACATTCTTTAGTATACTTATAAATTCTGTGGAATCTTTTAGATAAGATGGAAGTCTTTTCACGTATTGGGACACGTTTTCTAGTAAGTGAGTCTATACCAGATATTATTGGCCGTCCTGGGGGGTTTACCAGATCTTTATGTATTTTCGGTAGAGAATAGAATATAGGAGTCTTGGGTTTCAGTATATTGAAAAAATCTAATTCTTGAATATTGAGAATCCCTATATCTTTAGCTTTTCCCAATAACATTAAAATATTTTGTTGTTGTTTTTGAATAGGGTTCATAGGTAATTCTCTGTATGTGGTTTTATACTGTTATAATCTGTGGGCCTCTTTTAGATAATAATCTGTGTCCATAACTACTAAACCTCCCCCCTTATCCACCTGCTTAATGGTGATACTATGTTCATTCTTCAGTTTTTTTTTATTGTTTCATTTTCGGTTTTAGTGAGATTCCATTTGATTCTCTTATTAGTATCACACTTATTAAGATCTTCTTTTACTAATCTTTTTAAAAAGTTCAATATTACTTCCTTTGGATTGAATTGGATAGAATGTTGATTTATTTTTTAGATCAGAATGTAAATAGTTTTCATCATCTTTTCTTTTTTCAAATTATATTTCTATAGGATTCTTTATAAAGTGTCTCTTTAGGGTCAATTTTCTCAGAAATTGATTAATATTAATATGTTTCAAATGTGTTCATTTTACAAGAAGGGGCAAATGATAATCCCTTTGCTAACACTTTTAGTTCATCCTCATTAATATTTTTCTTACTTAATTAAATATCCATGTAGTTTTTATCTCTGTTTTTTTTTATTAATTTTCTTTGTTCCTTCGCCTCTATTTCCTCTAGTCTTATCTTTCCTCTTTTTCCATCCAATATTTCCCAATCTTTTTCTACTGGTCTTGAGGTGCTTGCTTTTTTCTGATGCTCTCTCTAAAAAATCTTCCTCGTGTTGAGGTTCTATATAAGTAGGTTCTTTTTTATCTGTTAAGTCTCCCAAAGGGTTATATTTGTTCCTTAAAGGGACTGTCCATTTATTTTGAGAATCTACTCTAGGTGATCGGTAGCCCCATTGATTATGGTGGAAATTTGTTTTTTGTTCATTGAAACGTCTTCTATTTCCATAGTACGTATTTTTTCTATTATCATAATTTTCATTATAATTATCATATTTTTTATTATAATTAAAATTCTCATGAGGGAATCTTTCTTGTGTGTAAATCTGAAACTATCTCTATAATTGTATTCATTATTTCTATGATTCTTATAGTGATAATTTTTTTAGTGATAATTTTTTTGCTAGTGATTTGTATATTCGAATGTGCTGTCATTATCATAACCTCCTAGTCTTTTTAACCTTCCATTTTTCTCATAGTGTTGTTCAATGATGTCCTGATTAAAACGTTTCTGTGGGTTATAATGTTTTGTTTCACTCTTTTTATAGTTAAAGATTGGTTCAACCATAACTCTTTCTCTAAATCTAGTGTCTCTAGTTTTTGTTTTTCCCTTTAGATTGTTTTCTAAATAATTTAGTAACATTTTTGATGTAGTATGGTTTTGTAAAAAATTATCAATATTTTCAATTACTTGTCTATCTGTCATATTAGTATCTATAGTTATATAATTATTATCTTCACCCTGATGTTTTTCTCAGTAGTCGTCCTGATCCCTTTTAAATTTCTTCCATTTATTGTTAAATAAATTGTCTTTTATAGTTTTTAATTATTTTGCCATCTCTTTTTGTTTTGAATGAAGGAAAAAGAACCAAGAAAAACTTATATATAGAAAAAAACAGGAAATAGGGGAATTAATGAGAGTACAATTGAAACAAGGATGCAAAGGAACTTTGATACACATAACAACACAAATGATACACTAGAGTTACCTTTTATTACAAACTATAATGAACAACATAAGATTATAAAAACGCATCGTCCAAAAACATTGGCACTTAAAGTGAAAGTTAATTTTGCACAGTTAAAACACAGTATATCATTATCCCCATGTATATAAACATAATCACCATATTTTTTTGAATAAAAAATATTAATATCTTCATTTTTTACTAACGTTTTATTCAGCCATTTTCGTCCTGACTCCTCCCATCTTATTCTTCCTGCTTTCTCAGTCTTTACGTATAGAGCGGTCCCACCCGCTCTATACGTATCATCTATGCGCGTTCACAATGATCAAGACCATTTGCGCATGCGCATTGTGGTTCGCATACTTAAATCGGGCATGCGCAAATGGTCTTGATTGTTGTGAACAATACTGCTGGGCTCCAATGCGCAGGCGTCTCCCTCAACTCGCAACATAGTAATGAATGGATCACGATATTGTATTCATTCATTACTATGCTATGCGAAGACGATTATGCGCATTAAGGTGTTAATGGTGTGCGCATGCGCGAATCGGCCATGAACATTCTGATTTCAGATATGCATATTACATGGGACGCATGCGCAGATGGGCCAATAGGAAAATGACGTAGTGTCACGGCCACCTAACGGCCAGGATTTCAATTGGAACACACAAATACGTAATAAGGAAGTAGAAAAATGGTAGAAAAACGGGTTGGTATTGCCGAATGCGATAGTGAGATTTTAAAACAGGTAAAACTTTGTTTTCAAAAATTAGTTAGCAATTTGATGAATGAAAGTCATAATTAATTTAAATCTTACATTTAATTCTGTTGAGCCAACATTTAAACTTTACCTTCACTTTAATAAAAGAAGATATAATTATAGGGGACAAAATAAGTAAACATCCTAGTTTTGGCCTGTACTCTAAAAAATAAACTAGCTCCAAGTGAGTTTAAAATAAAGAGAGACTTGATTAATATGGATCTTAATAGAGAAAAAACTGTGGGATGTTATCCATATATTACCTGCAAGTAATGCAAGCACAGTACTAAAAAGAATGAAATTATCGCACCCAATAATAAGAAATTTGAGATAAGAGAAATGATTAAGTGTATAGATAAGAACGTTATTTACATTCTAAGATGTTCTTGTAATTTATACTACTTAGGTCAAACTAGTAGAATCCTAAAAGACAGAACACAATGTGATAAAAACAATTTTACTTAAAGAAACTGAGTTAATTTATAATTTGGGCACTTTACACCCAAAAGGTTTAAATGCAGAAATGGTTTTAAACCATTTGATATAACATATTAATCACAGTTTATTTTAGGTTACACTTACTATTTAGTTTTCATTTATTCAGTATATATACAATTTTATTTTACTTCATCTTATTTCACTTTCTAAACTAGATAGAAAGATTTCACTTATTTATGAAATATTTATAGAAACATGTAGTCACCTTTTAGATGATTTAAAATCTCCCACGTTACTATTTAGTATTGCATAATTAATTAATGTATGTGTTTTAAATTGAATGTTTTCCAACATCTACAACTAATAGATACTGTAAAGAGTAAAGTTCTAATTGTTTAAAACTGTTAAAGGGACACTAAACTCAAAAAAATTCTTTCATGATTCAGTTAGAGAATACAATTTTAAACAACATTCAAATTTACTTCTATGATCCAATGTGTTTATTTTTTAGATATCCTTTGTTGAAGAAATAGCAATGCATATGGGTGAGCCAATCACATGAGGCATCTATGTGCACCCACCAATAAGCTTCTACTGAGCCTATCTAGATATGCTTTTCAGCAAAAATTATCAAGAGAATTAAACCAATTAGATAATAGAAGTAAATTAGAAAGTTGTTTAAAATTGCACGCTCTTTCTAAATCATGAGAGAAAAAATTTGGGTTTCATGTCCCTTTAAAATATACTGTTAAAATGTTGAAAAGCAGTTTATTTTGATGTCCATATAAGCTGTTTTATGTAACTTTTACATTGTTCTTGTAATGACTACGAGTAGGTATTATATATACTCTTTAAAATGTACAACTCAAATATAGATACTAAGATGAACAGCTTGAATTGCTAGAATGTTTAAAGATAATGTATTTGATATTGATCTAAATGGTAGATAACATTTTGAATAATTACTATATGTATCTTTTTAAATATGCAATCTCAAAATTGCGTAATTGTGTAAAGCCATGTAAAAAAGATTTTTGTGATATATAAAGATTAACAAATGTCTGAAATGGTTAAACTCTATAATTAAAGAACTAAAAACACCTGCAAAGGGTAATGAAGACAGGGATATCTGGTATATAAGGACGGATGAATGAACCGTCTTGATAAAAGCCCAAAGGTTGAAACGCGTAGAAGCTGCTGAAGGATTACTTTGTGTGTTCAAAACATGCAAATTCACTTGGATTTAAATCCAATCACCAAAAGAAGAAGAAAAACACTTTCACCTAAAGAACAAATACTAACGTTTAGCTAAGAATCTGGCAGGTATACCGAATCTCTGGGTACTTTATATCTCAAGTATACACTAACGAGATATTCATAAGTATAATTCCCAGTTACTTGCTACTAGCAAGGTCAGTAATACTGCGTGGATATTCTTGGGCTACCCAAAAAATGTTAGTTCCTTCTAAAAAATCTGTTAATAATACAGTACTCTCAAAAAGGGATTTAAATCTGTATACACCAAGCGTATTGGAGGAACAGAAAGATTTCTGATTGGTCAAAATTGGTCATGGGACAAAAACCATGTGACGCAATACCAACGGACTTTTGTGGATACACAGTAAGTAAAAGAAGGAATATCGACACACTGTATATTTAGACTGCTAATGAAAAAGAAATCTGTTTTT
Source organism: Bombina bombina (assembly GCF_027579735.1). NCBI lineage: Eukaryota > Metazoa > Chordata > Amphibia > Anura > Bombinatoridae > Bombina > Bombina bombina. Next base: position 308,871,834 of record NC_069505.1, on the reverse strand, counting down.
GTATCAATCCTAAAAGGAGGAAATTGCCATTATCAAGGAGAGACATTTTAAATACTTGTTTTGTATGAATCTATTGTGTATGTTTATCATATGTTTTTATGTACCTATGAATTTCGAACATGATCTTATTTTTACAACAATAAAATAGGAACCTTTTCCACAAAGCATCATGATTAGCATTAACATGGCATAATCAATTGCTTGTGCAACCATGCCAACTGCATGAGAGCAGGACTTGTCATTCAACGCACCTGACCAGGATGATTTGACTCCTCCGGTTAAGTAGTAGCAGTCTTAGCAGCAGCAGCAGCAGCAGCTTTATAAATGGAGCCATATGAATCTAATCTAATGATGAAAGTAAATTTTACTTTCTTTGTGGCATTATATTTGTAATCTTTTGAAAGTTTTTTCTTTTTTTTAAATAAAGTTTTATTTTTTGTATTTAGATGCTGCAGCCTCACACTAAAGCTCATCATTACCAGCATTTGGCTACCCACAATGCAGTTGTGCAGAAATTCATCCTTACAGTGATGACAAACTGCATCATACCCCAATGCAGAAGTGCCTATATGCAGCATTACAAATGAGTAATGCCAACATACAGCTTTTGGTATCAGACTTTTCCATTATTCTCATTGCACCTTGTTTTGTTGACTTTCACACTGATTCATCTTTCATCGCTTGTGCTAACCTTGCATAAGTATCCATAACATTCATATCATATTTGAAGTGATGTTTGTGACAATGCAGGATTTTGCATTAATCTTGATATGACGTTTGTTTGGTTTGCTTACTCTTCTATAGCATAATTGGTGTCTCAGCACTTTTGTGTAGGGTTGAACTCTTCTACTTTTTAGGTTCAATGCTTCTCTTACTCCATGATCTAAGATTCTTGATCTTCTCAACTTTTGGGCGTTGCTCTTTGGATCCCGTCTTTAGTACCTGTTTATTTTTGTTTGACCCTGCATTGTTTTGTCTGTGCTTTTGGATTTTGGATATCTGTTAGTGCTGCTACGTCCTTGTGTCTGACCATGGTCTTTTCTAGTTTATGCTATGGATTTCAGACTATTGATATTTTGGGTTACTTTACTCTATACTATGGATGAATTTGGCTAATTAATCTATTTTAATTCTTCACACTGATTTACAATCAGTGATCTTTGGTTACTAATTAACGGGTAGTCATCTACTGCTTCATAGCTTTGTACTCAAGTCACTTCCAAGCTATGATTCATGGTTTTGGATATACTCATCTACTACTTCATAGCCTTGTATTCAAGTCATGTCCAATCTATGATTCATGGTTTTGGATATACTCATCTACTACTTTATAGCCTTGTATTCAAGTCACGCCCAAGCTATTATTCATGGTTCTGGATATGTATATTAACCTTCTACCTCAGTATGTGGGTCTTAATTTTGGACTGAAAATTGCATAATACAATGACCCAACAATTGCAAATAACATCACAAAATGCAGACCTCCCCATGTGCAGCTTCCTATAATTTCACAGTAAAAATACATTTTTCCATCATTCAAAAATGACAAATAGTGTAGTGATGCCAACATGTAGATTCCCAGAATTCAATGTTGTAAACAGGTATATGCAGTGGTACCAGCAGGCAGCTTAACACAATGAAATCTTGCCAGGTGTGAGATTATATCATTCACTTTATATTTATCTAGGTGTCAGAGATGAAATAAAACATTCACAGGAGACAGATGGTGAATTTGTAACAGTTATGCATTTAAGACTATGATAACAACTTCAAATTATATATTTATACATACAATTTTCCATTTTTTTCAGTTAATTTTATTTTAGACAAAAAAAATTACAGGATAAATTTGTTTTGTTTCTCCCACTGGAGATTTTTAATTATTTAATTACAGGCCTCATTGCCCCATCATTAAATTCATAGAAGCAGATCTAATGAGAGCACTTAAATGTAATGTCACTCATTAGTTTCTAATGAAGAGCAGCTTATTCCTTCTCCCAAGTATACTGTAAAATAATGTCTTTATCACCCACTCCCTACTCACAAGTGAGAACTGTAACCTACTTAATTAGAAGACAAGTTAAGCTCAGGACCTACTGAGACTGCAGGTGGGTTTTAGCCATTGGGAATGCTCATGGTTCTTCATAACATATCAATAAGCAAGTTAGGAAGATGCCTAGGGAGTCTGGACACCTGGTCATGTGATGCAGCTTTGGAATGAGCTAATTTTATCACACATTCTTTGTCCGCAATCATTTGCAATTACTAAGAAACTTCCTATATTATAGCTTCATGTAATAATCTATTTTTTCTGAACTGGAGCCGAGATGACATTGAGTTTTCGGCAATGCTTTATTTGTACAATGCTTTATTTGTAGCTAGAATGCTGATTGGAGAACAGTTCAAACCATTAGCTCCCAAAAAAAAGAGTTTTAAAGTGGGCGGGGTATAAGAATGGCCTTGCTAGATTAAAAAGAAGTAAGTTGCAGCACATCTTGATTAGAAGTGATCAATGAAAGTCCCTGTAAAATATTGCTTAGATTCCGGAACAGATTTTAAAACATGTGAAGTTTACCATCACAAAACAAAAAATGAAACAACCTTGTTAGGTTTGAAATAACGAAACACAATCAGACATCTAATTATTGCTTCTGGGTGCTCTGATGAAGAATTAGTACTTTTTTTCTAAAATCTTCTGCTGTTTTAGCTTTGTTCGCCTAATTTCTTCCAATGAAGTTGGCCGCAAGCCAATGGAGAATTTTTGTTGCGCAATTAGGGCCAGATTTGTGAGTCCGAGGAATGTCTATGTGAATTCCAGTTCCAGGCAACTTGCCTGCCTGTGTGAAAAATTGCAAGCCCTTTTTGTTTCTTGTAGCAACCAAGGATTCTGGGAAAGAGGAATTTATATAACAGTATAGACAATGTTTTTATGCTGTTACATGAAATTTTGGATATCACTATTTCACTCAGATTTGGTTTGATTTTGCATCTATACCTGATTCTCAATAGAGCTATAAACTGCCTACTTATTTAGCTTCAGCCCTCTAAGCATGTCCCTGCAGTTGGATTATCCAGATGAGCCCTATTGTTGTGTTATTAGTTGTATGCACATTTAGGGGCATATTTATCAATGTGCGAGTGGATATGATACGAAGTAGTGTATCATGTCCGCCGCACATCAATAAATGCGGACAGCATACACTGGCATTTATATTCTCACCAGCAGTTCTTGTGACCGCTGCTTCATAACTTCTGTTTCCGGCGATCCTGAAAGCTATGCCCCTTAGTCACTGAACTGTCACCTATGAAGTGATGGGTCTGCATGGGCTTGCAAATATCTTCTCTCAATACTTTAGAGTAGTGTGAAATCAAAAATCTAAGATGACTACCACAGTAAATAGAGATAGTGTACATGTCATCTGTGTCAATTTAATTTTATATAGTGTCTTTCCAAAGTATTCATGTCCCTAATCAATATTATTGCATACATTTTATATTTTAATACATGAGAACACATAACCAATTATTGTAAGTAATCTAAAAAAAAGTGGAATATTATGTGTGCATAAGAAGAATGGGTCTGCATGGGCTTGCAAATATCTTCTCTCAATACTTTAGAGTAGTGTGAAATCAAAAATCTAAGATGACTACCACAGTAAATAGAGATAGTGTACATGTCATCTGTGTCAATTTAATTTTATATAGTGTCTTTCCAAAGTATTCATGTCCCTAATCAATATTATTGCATACATTTTATATTTTAATACATGAGAACACATAACCAATTATTGTAAGTAATCTAAAAAAAAAGTGGAATATTATGTGTGCATAAGAATTTACCACTGTGCAATGGAAGCCCCTTGTTTAAACACATAAAATAAATTGCTTAAAAGAAAATACAATTACCTTACCATTGGCCACCAACTGAGAACTGTGAAAGTTGCTGTCACAGCTTCTGGATAAAAATTCTACTGTTTAAGGACCATTGACTTGATTGTGAATCTGAAGGAAAATCAAGACTAAAAGCATTCTGCTTAAGTTAAAGTCATTTAAATGCAACTGTTTGGATTTCCCATTGAACAATTTGAAAAAGTGATAAAGCAAGCACTCATGTATACCTCCTCGTAAATATTTCTTGCATTGAATATTACCTTCAGTTATGCAATGCTATGGATGCCCTAGAGCAGGGGTGCCCACACTTTTTTGTGTTGGGATCTACTTTTCAAATGACTAGTTCAACGAGATCTACCCACTAAAAATGGGCCGGCACCTAAGCTTGCATTCCTGCTTTTTCAAAAAAGATACCAAGAGAATAAAAAAAATGTGATTATAGGAGTAAATTATAAAGTTATTTAAAGTTGCATGATTTAGCAACACATAGATGTGCAAAAGCATAAAGATACAACAGATTAATCCTGACAACAAAAGTAGCACTGATTTTAATTCGGGTTAACAGGAGTAACTCCTTGTGCCATATTACAAAACACAGCATTTAAATTACTGCCACTGACCCCCTTTACTTTGTACCTCGGGTTTGGCCTAATATGACCCAGTGAGGTTTATACAAATAAATTTCAATAGCGCGCCATGCAGACCATTTCTTACCACATTCATTTGCCAGATGTAAATCAGACTTAGCATAGCACAGCAGCCTCCGCCTTTACTTTTTCAATCTATTGATGCTTACCCTCCTAAACTATACTATACCACCATATCCATTGGGAGAGTACTTACTTAACCATGCTTTTGATAGTCTTATTGTGTTTTCGTTCAAAAATCATAAGGGATCAAATGCCCTTGTCTTTAATCTGCTGCTCTTAATGATATAACTCTATACCACCAGCTTGAAATAAACACACAACACACGAGAGTTGGGATAAAGACCGCTAGGTCAACTTTATTTAACATAATTTGTTCCTAGTTAAAGAACAAATGAACAAACACCAAATCAGTAGGCGGCAATCAACCCTAACCCTAAGTACCCTTGTCAAGCTGATCTGGCCCCCGGTCGTAAAGGCGAAGCAGGGTGGAGCCTAGCTACCACGCCCATAAATTAACATGGATGCTTGCATATTCGCGGCCGCTCGAGGTGGAGAAGCTTCACCAGACCCACACCTGATGACGCCGCTTCCCACACAATGGCCGTCATTCACTCTACCTGTCACCACCAGGGGCCAGACCAAACGCCCAACTTGGGTGTAATATTGTTGAACACTCCGACCATATGGGCCCCCGAAGAATCGAGACAAACAGCAGGATCTTTGTGAGGGGAGTGTGAAATAAATTAAAGGCCTGGACTTATGCACACTGAGTAGAGTAACCTTGTGTCAGCCACGCTACTAAGTCACCCTAATGATGACTAAATGATTGCGCAAAAACTTTGGGCTGGGAGGGTGGGGGACTTCTCCAGTGGCAGCAGAACAGGAAGAAGAGGCCCAAGCCTACGTGACCTGCTCTCTTATAACCCAGGTAAGCCACCCACTTTAGACTGCAACAATGTTGCCTATGCATCTCACTCCCACAGGGCCTTAACCCTTAATTCCATTTCGGTTCAACATTTCCCTGCATTTCCATAAGGGATCAAATGCCCTAGTCTTCGTTCTGCTGCTCTTAATGATATAACTCTATACCACCAACTTGAAATAAACACACAACACACGAGAGTTGGGATAAAGACTGCTAGGTCAACTTTATTTAACATCATTTGTTCCTAGTTAAAGAACAAATGAACAAACATCAAATCAGTAGGCGGCAATCAACCCTAACCCTAAGTACCCTTGTCAAGCTGATCTGGCCCCAGGTCGGAAAGGCTAAGCAGGGTGGAGCCTAGCTACCACGCCCATAAGTTGACAGGGATGCTTGCATATTTGCGGCCGCTCGAGGTGGAGAAGCTTCACCAGGCCCGCACCTGATGACGCCGCTTCCCACACAATGGCCGTCATTCACTCTACCTGTCACCACCAGGGGCCAGACCAACCGCCCAAGACACTCCAGGCCCCCATGTAAGATGGGGGGTTTCTTGTCGCCACCTAACAGACTCATCAGGAACACTTAAAATAGGTCTAACACCCCTTAACATTTTTATTCTCCTTTTTTTTTTCTTTACAAAGACAGCAAGGCCTTTCTGATATTACCCAGAAAAAGGTCTAAGGCCTGGTCCTCTAAATGGACCCCATCTCTACGATAAAAACTCTTATTGCCTGCTGTTATATTGCCATGACCAATGACAAATCCCCCGAGCTCCCTAACGACTCTACCCAACTCTCAGTTAATTTTCTTATGCACAAAGAAAGCCGCCTTAAGGGAAACCATGTGCCTCCAGTGCAAGCGTGGGATTACATTAGACCAACCAAGTCTAGCACCTGAAAGCAACACCTTCATCCACCTTACATCTGAACACATCATTGTTATCAGGCCCCCAAATCGTTCCCCCCCTGCATGAATAACCACCACATTGGGGTGACCCAATCTAAACAGGGCATCCTGCAGTAATCCCGGGAGATCTGGCCAACAGAAGCCCCGGGGGCCCTAGCAAGCGGATGACTGCCCGAGATGACTGGAATCCCAGCTGCTCTCCTCCTATGTACAGCCTGTACCTAGCCGACTGCCATCACCCTAGCGCCTTAATCCGCTCATCAGACCAGCCCAACTCCGCTGCAGCTGTAGCCAACACTATCCTAAATAAATGAGGGGCTAGATTCATTCCACTCAAACCTGAAGCAGTAACAGCCCAACCAAACACTTTCCTGAACTGGAACTGTGTCAGTGGACTACCATTCGCATGACACAGAAAATGCGTCCCTACACGCTGCCTTGCTAACTGGTATTCTCTCAGCTGCGCCACCGGACACATCTCCCTATCACTCGCCGCCGGCAACGTCAGCCATGCCCCTCTAGCATCCTGGTCCGTCTTAGAACGTGGGATGCACAGTAACACTACGTCTTCCAAAACCCTGACATGTGACTTCAACACCCCCCTGTCATACTCACTTTGCTTTGCGCCACCAGCTCCCCGAGACGTAAGGCTCCATGGAAAGCGAGTGTAAAAGCTGTGCGTAACAATGTTACCTCATCAGCTGAAGCACATACCTGCGGCAATATCATCAGTAAAGATTTTAGCCGTGATACTGTTATGGGTTTGCGTTTGTCAGGTGCCCGGATTTCGTTACGCGCCCATCCTCTCACGATCCTCTGGACCAGGAAACTACTTCCAAAATCGGGTAACCTGTACAATTTGTTAAAGAAGGCCAAGGCCACTAACCGACCCTGAATCGCCCCTCTTTTAACCCCACGAGCCCTCAGCTCGGATAACCAATTCATTAACGTTACCTGATGCTGCGCTCCTTCTGACACCCCTGAAGACTTGCAGAATTCCACCCAATCCAACCAATGCCGCACATAGGCCTGCCATGTGGATGGAGCCAAGGGTGCCTGAACAAAGGGCATCAGCGTTTCCCAGGGACCGCCACCTGCCAAAGATAAGATGGGCATGGAACACCTTCAAAATCTGCATGCTAACTGCCTAAACACGTCCCACCTAAATCTTGACAGGGCATCTGCTATAGTATTATTAACCCTTGGGATATGACGTGATCTAAACTCAACATTGTATTGCAGGCATCGCAGCACTAGATGCCTCAACAATCTTACCGCGGCCGGAGAGACGGCTGACATTGAATGGACTACACTGATGTTATCCGTCCAGAAAACAACAGATTTATTTGCAAACCTGGGAGCCCATAACTCCACCGCCAGCACTATTGGAAATAGGTAATAGGTTCCGGGTCAATCCGTGCGCAACCCAATTCGGTGGCCATGCGCCCGCACTCCACGAGCCATTGAAATAAGCCCCATATCCACTGGCTCCCGCGGCATCTGTGAAAAGATGAAGGGCTTGATTAGAAGCCGGCTCCTCTCTCCACATGCACACTCCATTAAAGTTGTGAAGGAAAGTTTCCCATACCCTAAGATGTCCTTCAAGTCCTCAGAAATCGTAAATTTCTGGCCCCCCGTGGGACCGCCCCTTAATGGTGCTTCCAAGCGCCTGTTAAATATCCGGCCCATGGGGATCACTCGGCCCGCAAAATTAAGCAGGCCTATCAATGACTGTAACTCCCGAATGCACATACGATCCTTGCTAAGAGCACCTCGCACCATTCCAAGCAGTTTACCAAGCTTATCTTGAGGCAAGCAACACTGCAAGGCGACAGAATCAATCTCAATTCCCAGGAAAGTTAAGCATGTACAAGGGCCCTGGGTCTTATCGAGCGCCAAAGGAACTCCAAATTCCGCAATCAGGGACTCCACTGTGCACATAATTTCCCGGCAATGAGGAGAGCCCGGGCCCCCCATGAACAGGAAATCGTCCAAGTAATGGGCCACCACTCCATGATCCACAACACACTTGATTGCCCAATGAAGGAACGTGCTAAATGCTTCAAAGTAAGCACACAAAATTGAGCAGCGCCTAGGGAGGCATCTGTCCACATAGTAGCCCCCACCAAAAAAACACTGCATCAGTCTAAAAGACGAGGGATGAATTGGAAGTAAACTGAACCTGGATTCAATGTCCTGACTAGCTCCACCGCCTTGTCAAAGGATTAGTAACGCACTGAACTCAAGGCGTCCGGTATAGCATCATTTACCAACATTCCTCTTGGGTAAGAAAGATGCTGGATCAGCCGAAACTTACCCAGCTCCTTTTTAGGGACCACCCCAAGTGGAGAAACCACCAGGTCACAAAACGGTGGCTCCCTATAAGGGCCTGAAATTCGCCCCAACCCCACTTCCTTGTCGAGCTTCGATTGAACCACGTGTGGAAGTTCATAAGCCGATTTCAAATTCCTACGCCTAGCAGCCCCCACAACCACCCTCTCCACCGGGATGATGAAACCCTCCGTCAAACCGGCCTGCAGCAAGCCCGCTGCGGCCCTATCCGGGTATCTATTGATCCATGGCTCAATGGCGACCCACCTCAGAGGTGTTGCCGCCCTTTCCTGCAGGAGGCTTGGATCCGTCCCACTCGCCCGCAGTATCTCTTCTTTTTGAACAATCCGAGCCTGGGTGAGGGGCGACGCAGTATCGACAAACGTGCCGAAATGAGCACGCTGCCCCCCTGTCACACTGCTTATCTTGATACTTCCAACACTCACAGCCTCTCCTTCTAAGCCACGGCCCTGACCTAGGAGCTCCAGCCGATCCGCCGCCAACCAGAGATGGGGGCTCCTCCGGTACAAGCTGCGACCATAGGTGCATCTCCATAGTACCAAAATTGAGCAAAGGGTTCCCCTCCATCTTTCTCCTAAGCCGCATATCATAGTCCCTCCATGCTCCGTCATGGTATATCCTATGGATTCTTTCCATGGTGTCCAAATATTTCATGACAGCTATCGCCTGACCTTACCACCGTTCTATGTAGCAGAAAGCTAGCACGTAAAAACACCACCTCCATTCATCAAACGTGTCTGGTATCTTTACCTTCTTTGCCCCGGTGCCCTCTTCCGCCATCTCATTCGCCCTGGTACGCTTCCACCGAGAGGTCAAACACATTGACGTACCTCCTTTCCTGAATCTTCCTAATAATCTTAGTCTTCAGGTGGTCATGCAGCGAATGTACCTCCCATGGATAATTGTCCCCATGGATGGCCACCCAGCGTGCCATGGAACCTGTAACAGTAATAGGACACACCGGCCCCCCAGCCATACCTTCTAAAGCCAGTGTCCCGCTTGACTCCCCTGGTTCTGTGTCTGTATTGCCTGAACATCTCTACGTAGTTTTTTAATAACATGAAACATATGTCTGTGTCCCTTGTTCAACCCTGCTACTTCCTCACAGTCTGAGCTAGAGTCGCTATGTGACAAATTAAAGGACGCCCTCGGCCCACCCAGAGGAGCCACGCTACCTGAGGCCATGCTCACTGACAAAGGGATTGCGGCTCCCGATAAGACCGCAGCCAGGAACTGCACCAAGGCCACAACAGTAGCCAATGCCTCCGGAGCCAGGACCGGAGCAACAGGGGCTCCGGCCACCACCGGAGGGGGGGCTACACTACCTCCCTGAGGGCTAACTATAGGCATCTAGGCCCCACAACTAGAATCCCCGCCCTGGGAAGCTAACAACCGAGCCCCCACTTGGGAACCCCTTGTAGCCAGTGAAGGCCTGATTGACTGGGACCTAGTTTGGGGGTGGAATGGTAGGCCCCAGGTTTCTGAGGTATATACTCATCTCCACTTGTCTCCCTTGCAGGCATCGCCGGCCGACCAGACTCATCCTCCTCATCACCAAACCACCTTGGGGGAACAGAAACCCTTCGAGCACGATCCATCTCCAAATTCCCAGGAACTTATCTGGACTTCTCCAGTGGCAGCAGAACAGGAAGAAGAGGCCCAAGCCTACGTGACCTGCTCTCTTATAGCCCAGGTAAGCCACCCCCTTTAGACTGCAACAATGTTGCCTATGCATCTCACTCCCACAGGGCCTTAACCCTTAATTCCATTTCGGTTCAAAATTTCCCTGCATTTCCATTTACATTGATTGGTTGAAATCGATGTCCCTCAAGATCCAATCCTGTATCACATTTCGTGTTTGATCAGTGCTCCTTTACACACTGCGGTAGATAATGCTGTATCCCTAGCAACCATACTCTACTCATGCCCCAGTGTTGAGATCATGTAACTTGACCACATAATTTTGATCACATTGGCCGCCATCTACCAGCAACACCTTCTGGATCCACTGCCCTAGAGAGTTGCAAATAGAGATTGGCATTCAGGCTTTGTACAAATGCAAATTCGGTTGAATTTTGCCAATTATTCAAGTCGTTTGATATATATGAAAAACCAAATAAATTATTGGACATAGATGAAAAATGAATGATTGCTTGACAAAACTGATTGGTTCATGCTGTTTGGTGCTAAAAATGGTGCAGGAATAGGGGGGCGGAGTTATATTATTTCAATAAGCTCATTTGTTTGTAGTGATGTACAGGGGGTCTTACCATTCATTTGTCCATTGTCCAATCCTGCCATAGTATTACTAATGACTGATATTAGGGACTAAAACCCTGAATTTTAATCATGCAGGGGTTGTATGTTCTTAACATTGAAAAATATATTTTTTAATTGTTCATATCCAATAATGTAAGATTTTAGTTTAATATTATTTTTCTATATTAGCTGTTCCCATGGGAAATATTGATATTGTATCCAAATCCAATATTCATCCGAATAGAATGCCTGCATGGATGAAATCGGGACAAAGCGAACATTAAACAAAATCTGAAACAAATTTGCACGTCTATTTGCAAACATGGCTCTCAGTTGTGTGCAGTCTCCTCTTTTAAATGAGGTTTGCCTTGACATCTAAGTAGCAAGGGGGGAAAGTTAAAATTGCAATTTATTAACTCATTTAGATTCAAAAAGATCCACTGTGTCAAAGCAGGTCACGTCACAAGTAGAAGGATTGTGTGTCTTGACAATACCAAATTGTTTCCTGCAACAATCTACATCTCTAATAAAGTATGGCATATGTTACAACATACTCAACAACCCAACTGCCCCTGATCCTGCAAAATTCTTACGGGTTGGAAAGTCTGGCCCACTTCCCACCCACAACTTCTTGGCCTCCACAAATGAAACAGATTTCAGCTCCACTGAGGAAACACTCAACAATATCTTGACTTGATGACCTAACCTCGGTCCCAACACTCCTCTTTTGCCCCGCCCTCTTAAAGCCAGTTATCCACCACTCATAAGTTTCCTAACCTTCCAAACAATATTGCCAGGTAAGACACATGCATGCTATTAATGCTGTTTGCATGCCTTTGAATAGAAAGTCCTCATATTTCTTGTGGATTTGATTTGTAGTTTGAATTTGAAATAGGCTGTTAATGTAATAAAATAACAGGACACTGAAATTGTGTAACTTAATTTAAACATCTATATGACCCAAAGGGGCATATTTATCAATGTGTGAGCGGACATGATACGAAGAAGCGTATAATGTCCGCCGCACATCAATAAATGCAGACCGCATACGCTGTTGGCATTTATCATTGTACCAGCAGTTCTTGTGAAATCCAATCAGTCGCTAGTAGGGAGTGTCAATCAACCAGATCATATTCGATTGGGTTGATTTCCGTCCGCCGCCTAAGAGCAGGCGGACAAGTTATGGAGCAGCGGTCTTTAGACCGCTGCTTCATAACTTCTGTTTCCGGCAAGCCGAAACAAGGAGCATCGAGCTCCATTCGGAGCTTGATAAATATGCCCCATAATGTATAAATATATCCCATAATGTAGAATATATAAGATTCCTGTTTCAAATGAGAGGTAACATTACCTTTAGATTTAAGAATAAGGTTAAAGAAAAAAATATTTTAGTCCACTAAACTCATAAGTTCAGGGAAAATTGATTGGTCAAGAAAACTGTCAATCAAAAACAAACTACCTATGCCTGCCTATTTATCTATCTTCCGTAGATACATATTTTTATATGTGTATTATCATACCAGGAAATATGAGCATATATCAATGGAATACATTATCAGTTTAGTGTTATTTGAATAAGGAAGCCTTATAGCTTATGTTCTATCTGTCTGTGTCACTTTAAGTCAGTTCAAAGAAAATTATAAAAGACATCATTTTAATGTTTGCAGATCAGTACACAAACAAGGACTTAATCATTCATTATTGATGAAATAATTAGAAGGCAACATTAAAAATATTGAATGTTACTCTTTATAGAATATAGAATTGTATTATGTTCAATAGCAGGCACTTTACGCATGAAATTCGACTTAATGACATAGTTGATTTAGAAACAAATTGGGAGCTATTTTTGCTGTTCAGTTGCAAGAGAATGACGATTTTATTGACTGATAGTCATATAGGTTTTGTTGTCTTCCATTTGATGATGAAAGCAGATATTTTCTATTGGAAACTTTTACATAGCCCTCACAATGGTCCAAAATCAATTGAGAATTTTATAAATACCAATCACCCATGAAGCATCTTTTTCTAATAATCTATAAAAAGATGAGAAAAATCAATAATTACAGCTATAAAATCACACAATGCAAAAGGACACTAAACTCAAAATGTGTCACTCAATAAAATGTTTAATTATGTAAAGAAAAAAAATTAAAGGCATATGAAACCCCAAAATGTTCAGACAGAGCATAACATTTTATAAAATCTTTCCAATTTACTTCTATTATCAAATTTGTTTTGTTACCATGGTAATCTTTGTTGAAGACATACCTAGGTAGGTATATAGAGCACTATATGGCAGGAAATAGTGATGCCATCTAGTGCCTTTGCAAATGGATAACATTCTTGCAAAGCTGCTGCAATATGGTGCTCTAAACACGTGTACGCACCTAAGCTTATGTCCCTGCTTTTCATCAAAACATATCAAGAGAAAGAAGAAAATTTGATAATAAAAGTAAATTAGAAAGGCGTTTAAAATTGCATGCTCTATCTGAAACATGAAAGAAAAAGTCTGGGTTTCATTTCCCTTTAATTCCCTTTCTGCAATGTAACTCTGAAGATTGTTCAAGAAAATCCTGACTATACAACATTCTACACAGTGATTGCTTGTACAGCATAGGTCACTTATAGCTGTCCCTAACTGACCATTGCAAAGGAGATACAATAGCTCAAGCAGCTTTTCAAGAGTTATGTCCATGGATTACAAAATAATAATAAAAAAAAAATATAACCAGTTATTGAAATATCTTGTGGGGAAAGAAAATCACCAAGATATCACAACTAGAAAATTGCAGATTTCATAAATATTGGTAATGTTCTCTTCATATCTGTAGCTTTTTAGGTGAATCTTACACATATTGGGCTTTATTCAAGAAGCCATGCTGTGTATTTTCAAATGTATTCACAAGTGTGTTGTATGTGTATTCAAAAAGAAATACGCAAAATATGTGAATGGCAGTGAGGTTTCAAGCAGTGCTTAGAGGAAAAAAAAACAGAGATATTGCGGTCATTTTATTCTGCTGTTTTTTGTTTTTGATGCTAAGCAATTTTTTTTAAATTGTTTGTAATTATTTTTCTGTAACAACTTAAGGGTCCTTGTGCCTAGTAGGATAGCTATCTATCTGGGAATGATCTGGACAGTTCAGGCTTCCATTTGTGTTTAAAGCTAAGTCAGGCAAAAACATGCAAATGTTAGGGCTTTGTGGGAGACAGCCATAAAAATTAGTGCAGGGCCCAGCTAAGGGTTAAGGTTGTAGGATAGTGGGACAGGCGAAATAGGGTTGGTATAGTGGTGCAACATTGTTGCAGAGTAGGGAAGGCCCCTCCTTACCAGTTTAAAGCTGATACCTTTCAATAAACTTCCTCTTCTCCATCTGATCCAGGCTAGACTTGTTTTTCCTCCCTCCCATCCCCTTCTTTTACATGGTGGCTCACATTGCGAATAGCAGGGCTATGGCTAATCAACCTAGGCCTCAATAAGTCCATAGTGTTAAGGTGTGGGTCTCCATTCTCTGTCTATTCGGTTTGAGCGGCTTGGTAGCAGAGAGTCCTTATACTGAGGTGGAGATCCACTGGCACCCTGGTGGCAGGAGGTCTCGGCCCTGTTGTGCAGGAGAAGGTCACTAGGGGTGAGTGATGACCAGACTTCTGGGGAGGGGCGGTAGGCCCAAGGTGCACATGAGGTAACCCCTCTCCCTCCACCTTGGGGATGGTCACATGATCTCTGTAACCCCTCAAGAGACATCTCCTTTTTGGAGCAGAGAACCCTCTGCTGATGTTTCTGTTGGGCCGTTGATCTCCTGCTGTACTGGGTCAGTTGATTTCTATGCCGCCATATTAGTTGTTCTGTTGGTTCTTTTTGCTAATAAAGTTAAAGTTTAATAAATCTTGACTTGTGATGGTCAAAATTTCCCCAACAAGAAGTTGTCTTTGTTGTTATTGTTAATGCACATATTTAATATTTATATATAGTTTAGTAAGTTAAGTTAAGTGTTTGGTTATCCCCCTCTCTGCTGGAAAAATCAGTATTCATTAGTTTCCTTTAAATATAGGGGTTAGTACTTACTTTAACTCCCTCTGGAGAGCGCTCCAACCCGATCTTCTTATTGCCAGAGTGCCGGGCACACTAAGAGTATGCTTAGGGGCCTATCTATCAAGCTCTGAATGGAGCTTGATGCCCCGTGTTTCTGGCGAGCCTACAGACTCACCAGAAACATCAGTTATGAAGCAGCGGTCACAAAGACCGCTGCTCCATAACCTGTCCATCTGCTCTGAGCAGGCGGACAGACATCGCCGGCATTAAACCCGATCGAGTACGATCGGGTTGATTGACACCCCCTGCTGGCGGCCTATTGGCCGCGAGTCTGCAGGGGGCGACGTTGCACCAGCAGCTCTTGTGAGCTGCTGGTGCAAGGCTGAATACGGAGAGCGTATTGCTCTCCGTATTCAGCGAGGTCTTGTGGACCTGATCTGCACTGTCGGATCAGGTCCGCAAGACCTTTGTTAAATAGAGGCCTTAGTGTGCTCGGCTCTCAGGGCCTGCACTAAAGGTAGTGCAGGTCCTGGGAACCGAGAGCACTGAGTTTGCTGTTAGCACGGCCGAGGTTCTGGCAAGAAGAGGCTAAGGTTAGCGCATTCTCCAGAGTACGTTAAGTATTGGGCCACAGGTGAACTTTTTACCTGTAGCTTTGAAAATTTACATTTGTTTTAACTAACTAAAAATTTGTATTAATTTGAATCTAAACGAATACCAAATAGCACAAGTCTAATAAATACCTTAAGGTTTTAATCTAAAATATTTATCTATATGTAGTAAAACAACTTTGCTATATACTTTTATTATTTATTTTAACTTCCGTTCATGTAATTTAGCTTTGAATATAATGACTAAAGCTAGACTGTCTTGTTTCCAGACTCCAATTGGTTTCTCCAAAAAAAGGAAAATAATGGGGGGAAATTGGCTGTTAAAAAAACAACTGCAGCAAAAAATATGTAATTTTATTTTAAAAATGTTGAATGTAGAATTGGCTGATTTGTTATTCTATAGCAAGATAACAGAAATAGGCTTTGTAGAGCTTATACGCCCCTTTTTAAAATAAAGCCTCTGTATAAGTTTTAATACCCAGGTGATCTTGTGTTTATGTGCATTTGTTTGAGGAGAGGCTCATGTGAGCGCCTATATGCACACCAAAGTT
This sequence comes from Bombina bombina, assembly GCF_027579735.1. NCBI lineage: Eukaryota > Metazoa > Chordata > Amphibia > Anura > Bombinatoridae > Bombina > Bombina bombina. Next base: position 308,855,653 of record NC_069505.1, on the reverse strand, counting down.
ATATAGCTATACACAAAGGCGCTAATTTATATAAGGATAATCCCTTCTTCTATAGACTACAGAGTTTAGAAAAAAATACGCACACACTGTAATTGTTTATTACATTTTGTCTCACATTTTGTTGTAGAGTTCTTACATATAATGGAATCTGCTGGGTAAAAAAACAATATATGCAGGGTTCTCTCTGAAAAAATGGTCTACAGTGGGGTTTAAAGGGACACTGAACCCATTTTTTTTCTTTCATGATTCAGATAGAGCATGACATTTTAAGCAACTTTCTAATTTACTCCTATTATCAATTTTTCTTCGTTCTCTTGATATCTTTATTTTAAAAGAAGGAATGTAAATCTTAGCAGCCAGCCCATTTTAGCTTCAGCACCATGGATAGTGCTTGCTTATTGGAGGCTTACATTTACCCACCAATAAGCAAGCATATTTCAAGGTTCACAACTAAAAATGGGCCGGCTCCTATGCATCACATTCCTGCTTTTTAAATAAAGATTGCAAGTGAACAAAGAAAATTTGATAATAGGAGTAACTCCATACCACATCGCCCTATATTTGGATACCATTTATTATAATTTAACAATTCCTCTGACTGGTATTGAGACAGTCCGTACTATTTTTCAATTATCATGTTATTTACATCCATTATCCCTATATGACCCCTCTCCTCCCTTTCCCGCCGGCATCTCTTACCTGCGGGTCATACCCCTCCTCCTTTTTCCCACATCTCCTATAGCTGGCATATCCCCAGGAGAGGGGTTCATATAGTAACCCCCCGCTTCCCATATATATTCAAATATCCTCCCCTGATCCTATTCTTTTTAGGAAACTATCCCTACTTTTGCATCTTCTAGTGCGAATTTACTCATGACGTATATAGAGGCTTAGAATGACCCGAGTCAGCTGGAGAGGTGTCACATTCATATGAACCCCCACATAATATGTGCCCAAGACGCACTGTACGTTGTATGTTGGTCAATATATATGGTTGACCATTCCTCCGATATTAAACTAGAGCCCCTTTAACTATTAAGATTAATAGCCCCAGGCAGTCCCCGGGTTACGTACAAGATAGGGACTTTAGGTTTGTTCTTAAGTTGAATCTGTATGTAAGTCAGAACAGGCACTTTTTTAGGTGAAACTCTAGCCAAACAATCTTTCTAATCAGGATACAGATAGCAGTGAAACCTCAAGTGGCTCTAACCCCATACCATACTCACCAGAACTAAATTGAATGGCGTTCTACTCAGGAAATGCAACAAATGCAACTTGGACAGATGTATCTCTTAATATATTATTTATTTTTAACTGTGCATATAAATGCTTAAACATTTTCAAATACAGGTATTGTACAGTACAGTACAGTACTGTACACTACAACCTTAAACAAACATTTTCAATCATTGCAGTACAGCCTTAAACAATCTTGGTATATTGTAGCTATCTTAGGATTTATTTTTATTTTACAGGTAACTTTCAATTTATTTTAACTAGGTATAATAGCTATTAAATAGTTATTAACTATTTAATAGCTTACCTAGCTAAAATAAACTGAAATTTACCTGTCAAATAAATCCTAACCTAAGTTACAATTACACCTAACACTACACTATACTTTAATAAAATATTTCTATGTAAAACTAAATACTTACCTGTAAAATAAACCCTAAGATAGCTACAATGTAATTAATAATTAAATTGTAGCTATTTTAGGATTTATATTTATTTTACAGGTAACTTTGTATTTATTTTAGCTAGATAGAATAGTTATTAAATAGTTATTAACTATTTAATAACTACCTAGCTAAAAGAAATACAAAATTACCTGTAAAATAAATCCTAACCTAATTTACAATTAAACCTAACACTACACTATCATTACATTAATTAAATAAATTAACTACAAATAACTACAATTAAATACAATTACATAAACTAACTAAAGTACAAAAAATAAAAAAAGCTAAGTTACAAAAAATAAAAAAAATAAGTTACAAACATTTAAAAAATATTACAACTATTTTAAGCTAATTACACCTAATCTAAGCCCACTAATAAAATAGCAAAGCCCCCCAAAATAAAAAAAATTCCCTACCCTATTCTACATTAAAAAAGTTCAAAGCTCTTTTGCCTTACCAGCCCTTAAAAGGGCCTTTTGTGGGGCATGCCCCAAAGAAAACTGCTCTTTTGCCTGTAAAAGAAAAATACAACCCCCCCAACATTAAAACCCACCACCCACATACCCCTAATCTAACCCAAACCCCCCTTAAAATAACTTAACACTAATCCCCTGAAGATCATCCTACCTTGAGTCGTCTTCACTCAGACGAGCCACCGATGGAACTGAAGAGGAGATCCGGAGCGGCAGAAGTGATCCTCCAAGGGGCGCTGAAGAAGTCTTCCATCCAGGGCGATGTCATCTTCCAAGCGGCGCTGAAGAAGTCTTCCATCCGGGCGATGTCATCTTCCAAGCGGGGTCTTCAATCTTCTTTCTTCAGGATCCATCTTCATCCCGCTGACGCGGAAAATCCTTCTTTCCCGACGGACCACCGACGAATGAAGGCTCCTTTAAGGGACGTCATCCAAGATGGCGTCCCTTCAATTCCGATTGGCTGATAGGATTCTATCAGCCAATCGGAATTAAGGTAGGAAAAATCTGATTGGCTGATTGAATCAGCCAATCAGATTGAGCTTGCATTCTATTGACTGATCGGAACAGCCAATAGAATGCAAGCTCAATCTGATTGGCTGATTGGATCAGCCAATCGAATTGAACTTCAATCTGATTGGCTGATTAAATCAGCCAATTAGATTTTTCCTACCTTAATTCCGATTGGCTGATAGAATCCTATCAGCCAATCAGAATTGAAGGGACGCCATCTTGGATGACGTCCCTTAAAGGAGCCTTCATTCGTCGGTAGTCCGTCAGGAAAGAAGGATGTTCCGCATCGGCGGGATGAAGATGGATCCTGAAGAAAGAAGATTGAAGACCCCGCTTGGAAGATGACATCGCCCGGATGGAAGACTTCTTCAGCGCCGCTTGGAAGATGACATCACCCGGATGGAAGACTTCTTCAGCACGCCTTGGAGGATCACTTCTGCCGCTCCGGATCTCCTCTTCAGTTCCATCGGTGGCTCGGCTGAGTGAAGACGACTCAAGGTAGGATGATCTTCAGGGGATTAGTGTTAGGTTATTTTAAGGGGGGTTTGGGTTAGATTAGGGGTATGTGGGTGGTGTGTTTTAATGTTGGGGGGGTTGTATTTTTCTTTTACAGGCAAAAGAGCAGTTTTCTTTGGGGCATGCCTTGGAAGATGACATCACCCGGATGGAAGACTTCTTCAGCACGCCTTGGAGGATCACTTCTGCCGCTCCGGATCTCCTCTTCAGTTCCATCAGTGGCTCGGCTGAGTGAAGACGACTCAAGGTAGGATGATCTTCAGGGTATTAGTGTTAGGTTATTTTAAGGGGGGTTTGGGTTAGATTAGGGGTATGTGGGTGGTGTGTTTTAATGTTGGGGGGGTTGTATTTTTCTTTTACAGGCAAAAGAGCAGTTTTCTCTGGGGCATGCCCCACAAAAGGCCCTTTTAAGGGCTGGTAAGGTAAAAGAGCTTTGAACTTTTTTAATGTAGAATAGGGTAGGAAATTTTGTTATTTTTGGGGGCTTTGTTATTTTATTAGGGGGCTTAGATTATGTGTAATTAGCTTAAAATTGTTGTAATATTTTTTTAAATGTTTGTAACTTATTTTTTTTATTTTTTGTAACTTAGATTTTTTTATTTTTTGAACTTTAGTTAGTTTATGTAATTGTATTTAATTGTAGTTATTTGTAGTTAATTTATTTAATTAATGTAATGATAGTGTAGTGTTAGGTTTAATGATAACTTAGGTTAGGATTTATTTTACAGGTAATTTTGTATTTCTTTTAGCTAGGTAGTTATTAAATAGTTAATAACTATTTAATAACTATTCTAACTAGCTAAAATAAATACAAAGTTACCTGTAAAATAAATATAAATCCTAAAATAGCTACAATGTAATTATTAATTATATTGTAGCTATCTTAGGGTTTATTTTACAGGTAAGTATTTAGTTTTAAATAGGAATAATTTAGTTAATAATAGAAATATTATTTAGATTTATTTAATTAATATTTAAGTTAGGGGGGGTGTTAGGGTTAGTGTTAGACTTAGGTTTAGGGGTTAATAAATTTATTACAGTGGCAGAGGTGTAGGGGGGGGCAGGATAGGGGTTAATAAATGTATTACAGGTGGCGACGGTGTGGGGGAAGCAGATTAGGGGTTAATAAGTTTAATATAGGTTGCGGCAGGGTCCGGGAGCGGCGGTTTAGGGGTTAAACTATTTATTTAGTTGCGGCGAGGTGTGGGATCAGCAGGATAGGAGTTAATAACTTTATTATAGAGGGCGGCGGTATAGGGGGGGCAGGATAGGGGTTACTAGGTATAATGTAGGTTGCGGCGGTGTCCGGGAGCGGCGGTTTAGGGGTTAATACATTTATACGAGTTGCGGCAGGGTCTAGGAGCGGCGGTTTAGGGGTTAATACATTTATAAGAGTTGCGGCGGGGTCTAGGAGCGGTGGTTTAGGGGTTAGTAACTTTATTGAGTTGCGGGGGGCTCCGGGGGCGTCGGTATAGGGGGTAGAACAGTGTAGTTTAGTGTGGGTGCTTAGTGACAGGCTAGCAATAAAGCTGTAAAAAAGCAGAAGAGCAGCGAGATCGGATGAGTGATAACTCTCACAGTCCGCTGCTCATCGCCCCGTACTTGGTGCGCGGCTTTTTGACAGATTTATTGATAACTTAGGCAAATTTTTTCAGGTCCTCGGCGGCGATGGTAGGCGAGCTTAGGTGAGCGTATTGGGCCGGCGAAGACAGGAAAGTTGAAACGTTGATAACTACCCCCCACATAGTTTTTCTAGGGAGACGCATCCACAGACCAATGAGAAGAGGGGTGTGTACAGGTCATGTGACCGGCGAGTGCAGACGTCAGTTCTTACGGAGGCGATGAGCCGACTTGAGGAGGGAATCCCTTAATGACACATAGGAGCGACAGCACGGAGCGACGGCACTCTCTGTGATGTTTAGGTACACTTTTGTTTCCCCCAGGACCGAGCAGCACTGAACACATCAGTAAGTGTTTATTGCTGTACAGGCCCGTTCGTAAGTGCGAGTTGTACGTAAGTCGGATATTCGTAACCCGGGGACTGCCTTGTAGTCTTTATCTTTTTGCCACCTTGGCTAGCTCCGCCTCCCATTTTCCCTCCCACTACGAGCGGCTCTTGCCCGTTGCATTCCCCCCTATATACTCAGACCTCGGAGAGGTCGGACAAAAGCCAATTCCCTACCTCCTATTGTTTTTAGTTTTTAAAGTACCTCTTATCTTGAGATAGGGATCATCATTACCTATATAACATAAAAACTGAGGTCTCATTATTATATGTTCCAGTCACTTATGTTGCATATATATCGTTTTATAGTTTCTCTTTATGATGAACAACTACTTCATTAGCACATCAATGATCTAGCCCACAATTATTACTTGTTTGTGACATGTATAAATGCTATTATTACTCTTGGTCCGTGCCTGGACATATTCTTACCCTATTGTTATTACCTATTACCTCAATAAAAAATTATTTAAAAAAAAAAAAATTGATAATAGGAGTAAATTAGAAAGTTGCTTAAAATTGCTAACTGAATCATGAAAGAAAAAAATTGGGTTCAGTGTCCCTTTAAACAGCGAATCATGTCCGCCCGACACATGTTAAATTGACCCCTATGTGATCAGATATTTTTAAAAGGGCGCTAAACTCACCCTTTCATGGAACATGGCTAAACTCAGTGGCTCCAGCCGCCCACGGCACATTGCTTTCTATCAATAAGGTGACACTTGCACCTCTAAACCAATAACTTTGCATGTCAGCTGACAGTATTCTGTATGCACGCAATGCTATTGGTTTAGAGATGCAAGCCTCACCTCATTGGTAGAAGAGCGATGTGCCGTGGGCGCCCGGAGCCTCTGAGTTTAGCAATGTACGGCAGACACATTCATGGTGAGTTTAGTACCCTTTTTTCATATCTGATCATTTAAACTCCACTTTATTTTTAGTGATGGTAAATCACAGCATTTGTTAAATGCTCGGCTTTAACATCACTTTAACTAGAAGCATTTGTGCTAATGGAAGTATTTTTGCAAAAATACTTCTATTTTAAACTGAAAAGCACTTATGCACATTTCAATTTTAACCTTTCTATCCCTTTAAAAGGTTAGGTAGCAGGAACACCCACTAGTAAAACACTGTAACAGATGGTTGAAGCAATGCTCAAGAAATTTGAACATTATCTTACGAGTATTTATGAATCTAAGCCATTATATGCTTCTAATAAATATTTTTATAGATTTTTTGCAATACAGTGGTTAATTGCTGATATATACTATTCATATATTTAAAATTGCTCTAACCTTTGCGTAGCAAACAAATTTAATGTTACCTGAAAGCATGTTATTGATCATCAATATTAAAGCGACATAAAACCCAATCTTTTCTTTCATGATTCAGATAGAGCGTGTGATTTTAAAGAAACAGTCAAGTCCAAAATAAACTTTCATGATTTAAATAGGGCATGTAATTTTTAACAACTTTCCATTTTACTTTTATCACCAATGTTTCTATTTTCTCTTGGTATTCTTAGTTTAAAGCTAAACCTAGGTAGGCTCATATGCTAATTTCTTAGACCTTGAAGGCCGCCTTTTATCTGAATGCATTTTGACAGTTTTTCACCGCTAGATGGCGTAAGCTCATGTGTGTCATATAGATAACATTGAGTGAAGTTACCTAGGAGTCAGCACTGATTGGCTAAAATACAAGTCTGTCAAAAGAACTGAAATAAGGGGGCAGTTTGCAGAGGCTTAGATACAAGTTAATTACAGAGGTAAAACGTGTATTATTATAACAGTGTTTATTATGCAAAACTGGGGAATGGGTAATAAAGGGATTATCTATCTTTTCTTAACAACAGAAATTGTGGTGTTGACTGTCCCTTTAAACAATGTTCCAATTTATTTCTATTATCTCATTTGTTTTGTTCTCTTGGTATCCTTTGTTGAAAAGGATAACTAGGTAGGCTCAGGATCGGTAAGTAGGCTCATCGCTTGGTGGTTGCACCTATGTGCCTCGTGTTTTTGGCTCATCCAATAATTTCAGCTAGCTCCCAGTAGTGCATTGCTGTTTCTTCAACAAAGTATACCAAGAGAAGGAAGCAAATTAGATAATAGAAGTAAACTGGAAAATTGTTTTAAATTGTATGTTCTATCTGAATCAAGAAAGAAAAATATTATTGGTTTCATGTCCCTTTAAATTAATTATTGATCATGATCCTTTCACATTTAAGATATAATTTTTCATCAGTTTTTAACTACAAACTACATGCAAAATATTCTAAGAAAAGTCTTTTTCTTACAGGTTTTAAGACATTAAGGGACAGAAAACAGGTAGAAAGCTTATAGTTACGCACAAGCGATAAGAGGTTTATTGCGGCCGTTTGCGCACATCAGGTTTATCACTCATATTACAAGTTGAAGGTAAATGCGATTGTGCTCAAGCAATTTATACTAGAATGATTACTGTGTCCTCAGAGCTCTGGTTAAATGTTTTGCAAAACAAAAAAAATAGCACAAAACACATCAAAAACACATTACAAAAGAATAGTTACACTCATAATAACACATATATTAAAAATTATTTCAAAAAATACATTGCACAAAAATGTTATAAGGGGCTCAAAGATATGAGGTCCCAGGTGTTAGAGAAAAGAAGGCAGGCAAAGGGCTTTAACAAAGAGACACATACATATACATATCTAAACATGTATATTAATGTATATATATATATATATATATATATATATATATGTGTGTGTGCATATGTATTTATATGTGTATATATGAATTTACAGACATATATACACTTAAATACATAAAAATACATATCTGCACATACATAGACATATATATAAGTGCATTGGAGCTCTTCTGCAGTTAAGTAGATGAAAATATGAATAACATTTATGCAATATTTAATAAAGTGTTTAACTATGTATTTAATGTAAATATTTAAAATCCCAATGTTCTGCACCTAGCAAACAATGTTCTATATATTTTTAGATACTGTATTACTATATAAATATATCTTAATATATCTATACCTATATATATCCATATATACAGTATATATATATATATATATATATATATATATATATATATATATATATATATATATATATATATATTCAGGTAGCCCTCAGTTTATGCCGAGGTTAGGTTCCAGAAGGAATGGTTGTAAATTGAAACCATTGTAAATTGAAACCCAGTTTATAATGTAAGTCAATGGGAAGTGAGGGAGATAGGTTCCAGGCCCCTCTCAAAATTGTCATAAGTAACACCTAATACATTATTTGTAAAGCTTTGAAATGAAGACTTTAAACACTAAACAGCATTATAAACCTAATAAAATAATTACACAATACAGAATATATAATTAAACTAAGTTAAATGAACAAAAACATTTGCTAAACAGCATTATAAACCTAATAAATAATAAATAAGCACACAACACAGACTTCACTTGCATTTTTCTGCAAACAGTTCTTTCTATGCATTCCAATCTGGATTGATTTATAGACAGGAAGATTTTGTTCCTTTGAAATCTGCTCGATAGCTCAGGTCTGGTTAATCTGATTAATTTCAGCTTGCTTGGCTTTGCTGCAACACAACCGGACAGCTCCACCTACTGGCTATTTTAATCAATGCAATGCTTCTCAATGCTTTTCAATAGCAGTCACATGACTGGAAAAAAGGTTGTTATTCTGAAACGGTGTAAATTGAACCGTTGTAAAACGAGGGCCACCTGTATATATATATATATATATATATATAAATATAGGTATAGATATATATTGTACCAAAAACATATTTTATATACAGGTATATATTATATATATATGAATATATAGAACATATTCTCTTATGGGAAGAACATTAGTATGTGAAATAGTCATATTTTCACGTTGGGTTAGCGCACATGATAATATACTATGAGGTTTGCGGTTTGCGCACAAGTTGGGGTTTTTTTATTCACTTTTTTTTCTCCATTGACTTCTATGGGGGAATAAGTGAAAACGCATACGATATTCTAAGTTTTGCTTTTTGCGCTCGTTAGGCTAGTGCAAGAGCGAAAACTGTTTACTCTCAACTCATAATACAAGCTCAACCCGAAGATTGCAAAAAGCTTACCTTTAGTGCAATTAACGTTCGAGCGGGAGCATTAAAAACACTCCCCTCATAATCTAGCCCTTACTCAGTCTTAAGGTAATACATAGATAAAGATATTTGGTGAACCAATAATGAGAGGAATATGTGTGTAGGCACCAACCAGCTATCTCCTAGTCACTGCTGCCCCACAGACTACCTAGGTAACCAAAAGAACAAAGTAAATTTGAAAATAGAAGTAGATGTATAATAAATAAACACCTAGATTACGAGTTTTGTGTTAGGGTTTTAACACTGAAAAAATGTGTAGGATTTCCATAGTGCCGGTATTACAAGTTGTGCGGTGAGGCTAAAATGCTTGAGTTCCGGCCTATACAGACACGAGCCATTCCGCTATCTGAAAGCAGTAGTTATGAGTTTTGTGCAACAAAAATGTTTCACAAAACTCGTAACTAAAATGTTATAAAGTACACTAACACCCATAAACTACCTATTAACCCCTATCCCGCCGCCCTCCTGCATCGCGAACACTATTTAAAACGTACTAACCCCTAATCTGCCGCTCCCGACATCCCCACCACTAATAAAAGTTATTAACCCCTATTCCCCCGCACCCCAACATCACCACCACTATAATAAAGCTATTAACCCCTATTCTGCCGCTCCCTGACATCGCTGTCACTAAATAAAGTTATTAACCTCTAAACCTCTGGCCTCCCACATCACCACCACTAAATAAACCATTTAACCGCTAAACCACCAGCCCCCCACATCGCAAAAAAATTAAACTATTAACCCCTAAACCTGTGAAATTTAAAACCCTAAGTTTAAATTAACAATTAACCTAACATAACTATTATACTAAAATTAAAATAACTACCAATTAAATAAACTAAATTACACATGTAAAAAACTAACACTACTAAAAAAAATTAAGTCTAAAATTACAAAAAATGAAAAATACTAAATTACAAAAAATAACAAGCACTAAATTGCAAAAAATATCAAATGAAATTATCCAAAATAAAAACAATTACACCTAATCTAATAGCCCTATAAAAATAAAAAGCCTCCCAAAAATAAAAAAAACCCTAGCCTACGATAAACTACCAATAGCGCTTAAAAAGGCTTTGCCTTAAAGAAATCAGCTCTTTTACCTGTAAAAAAATACAAAGACCCCCCCCCAACAGTAAAACCCACCACCCAACCAAACCCCCAAAATAAAAAACCTAGCTCTAACAAAAACCTAAACTACACATTGCCCTGAAAAGGGCATTTGTATGGGCATTGCCCTTAAAAGGGCATTTAGCTCTTTTACATTGCCCTTAAAATGGCATTCAGCTCTTTTAAAAAAGCCCAAACCCTAATCTAAAAAAAAAACAATAAAAAAAAGTTTAAAAAAACCTAACACGAACCCCCGACGATCCACCACTTACAGTTTCTGAAGTCCGGATATCCAGCAGGCGAGAAGTCTTCATCCAGGCGGCGAGGTCTTCATCCATCCAGTTGGTGTCTTCTATCTTCATCCAGACGGCATCTTCTATCTTCATCCCGGCGTCGTCTTCTATATTCAACCCGGCGATGCGGAGCGGGTCCATGCTTGAAGACATCCAGCACGGAGCTTCCTCTTCATACGGTCACCACCGTACACTGACTCTTCAATGCAAGGGAGCCTTTTAAAACGCCATTTTGAAAAGGCTCCTTTGCATTGAAGATTCAGTGTACAGCGGTGACCGTATGAAGAGGACACTCCGCGCCGGATGTCTTGAAGGATGGACCCGCTCCGCGCCGTTGGGATGAAGATAGAAGACGCCCCCTGGATGGATGAAGACCTCGCCGCCTGGGTGTCCGGATTTTTGGTTGTTTTTTTTTATTAGATTAGGGTTTGTTTTTTTTTAAAAGAGCTGAATGTCCTTTTTAAGGGCAATGCCCATACAAATGCCCTTTTCAGGGCAATGGGTAGCTTAGGTTTTTGTTAGAGTTAGGATTTGTATTTTAGGGGGTTGGTTGGGTGGTGGGTTTAACTGCTGGGTGGTCTTTGTATTTTTTTACAGCTAAAAGAGCAGATTTCTTTAAGGCTTTATTTTGGAGGGCTTTTTATTTGTATAGGGCTATTAGATTAGGTGTAATTGTTTTTATTTTGGATAATTTCATTTGTTATTTTTCATAATTTAGTGTTTGTTATTTTTGTAACTTAGTATTTTTATTTTTTGTTATTTTAGACTTTTCATTTTAGTTTTATAGTTATTTTAGGTTAATTGTTAGTTTAAACTTAGGTTTTTTAATTTCACAGGTAAGTTTTTATTTATTTTAAGATAGGCATATTGTAATTTTAATTTAAAATTAGGGGGTTGTTAGGTTTAGGGGTTAATAGTTGAATTTATTTTTTTGCGATGTGGGGGGCTGGCGGTTTAGGGGTTAATAGGTTTATTTAGTGGTGGTGTTGTGGGAGGCCAGAGGTTTAGGGGTTAATAACTTTATTTAGTGGTGGCGATGTCGGGGAGCGGCGGAATAGGGGTTAATAGCTGTATTACAGTGTCAGCAATGTTGGGGTGCGGGAGAATAGGGGTTAATAACTTTATTATAGTGGCAGCAATGTTGGGGAGCGGCAGATTAGGGGTTAATAACTTTTATTAGTGTTGGCGATGTCGGGGGCAGCAGATTAGGGGTGTTTAGACTTGGCGTTTATGTCAGGGTGTTAGGTTTAAACGTAACTTTTTTCCCCATAGACATCAATGGGGTTCCGTTACGGCGATCGCCATTCCGCACTTCAGGTTTTTCTCTGACACCCTCTCCCCATTGATGTCTATGGTGAAAGCGTGCACGAGCACGTCAAAGCAGCCCTTGGCTTTTGTGTGGTATGGAGCTTATGGCCACCATATCGCACGCACAAGGCAGCTTTTCAGAAACTTGTAATGGCAGCGCTATGGAGGGGGAAATAACGCAACTTTTGTTGCGTTTGTTTCGCACCTTCTATAGTGCAAAACTCGTAATCTAGGCGAAAATCATTTAAAATTATATACTGTAGTTGAAACATGCAAGTCTACTTTTTAAATCCAAAAATCTTAAATCAGTTGTGATGTAAGTTGCTTCCCAACTAAAGGCACTGTAACTGCATTATATTTCATTAGTTTTACATGGAAACACCAATATCATCTATATTTAAACTAATAAAAATAAGTCTAGATTTGAATTTCTTGCTTATATTTAATTATGGTTTTTTTTGTATACACAATACACTTTATTATGCTTTAAACAAACAAATTAAACCTAGAGGAATACTGTAGAACTTCAGTCTAGTACCATGTTTATATTCAGATTGCATTTACCACTTAAAACTGCATTTTACAGAAAATGTACTGTTTAATTAAAGAAAATGAAAAACAAAAACATTTCAACATAAATTAATTATTATTTTTGCAACTTTCACTCTAAAAATTGTGCTTCAGCTTACTCAAGAACAGCTGAAATGTCTTCACCATTCTTACGTATGGTGGCGTTTATTGACCCTGCAAAATTCTACAGAGTACTTTCTTAGATAAGAAAACAAGCTCATTTATGTTTCTCCTAATTGCCTACAGCAAAGCAGACCAGTACTTAACTCCTTTATGCCATTAGGACGTCCCATACGTCCTCATAGCCCTGGGCTTGAACGGCATTGAACGTCCTACCATATACGGCGTCCTGCAGCTTCCCCAGGATTGGCGTTGGGTCGTGCCGAGCAGCGTAGGCAGTCCTTCATGATCTGATCCCAGCCTTGAACTGACGCGATCGCATCAACCATTGCGTGATTTCATTTCTACTTATAGTCTTTACATCAGAACTTTGTTCCAATATGAACACTTTAGTACCTCGACAAAGGGGTTAAATTCCACCAGACTTTTTAAAGGTTGTTTCTCTGAATTGCTCTTAACGTCTAAAACCTTGAACTTACAATGTGACAGTGTTTATGTTAAAAACATTTCTTTTGTACACACAACTTTTGCAATAAGGGGAAAGATTAAATATGCGGCACAAGCTTCAGCGCAACTGCTGAAACCCGCGCCGCCCGTAATTTCACCTTTCACATCGGGGTATCACATATACAGCGCTGGCAGTTCATAAAGTGCTGTAATTGGGATAAACTAGGGATGTCCATAAATAAAAAAATTAAACCTAATCCCTATGAAAATAAAAAGCCACCCAAAATAAAAACATCCCCTAATCTAATTCTAAACTACCAATAGCCCTTAAAAAGGCTTTTTGTAGGGCATTGCCCTAAGTTAAACAGCTCTTTTTGCATTTAAAAAAATTTCTAGGTCCCCCCTTACAGTAAAACCCACCACCGATCAAACCCCCCAAAATAAATAAACCGAACACTAAAAAAACCTAAACTACCCATTGAATGTACATTGCCCTTAAAAGGGCATTCAGCTCTTTTACTGCCCTTAAAAAGGCATTCAGCTCTTTTACGATTGCCCATTAAAACCCTAATCTAAAAAAAAAGAAAAAAAAAAAAGAAGAAAATCCTCCTTTAACCCCCAAATAGGTACTCACCGTTCCTGAAGTCCGGCAGAGAAGGTCCTGTTACAGGCAGTGAAGTCTTCTTCCAAGCAGTCGACATCTTCTTCTTAGCGGTGACCACTTCCTTCTTCATCCAGGACCAAGCCGGCGGGGAGCGGAGATGAGCGCGGAGCAGGACTGGCAAAAAATCAGCCAATAGGATTCCAGTAGCTCTCATCCTATTGGCTTATTCTAATTGAAAGAATCACATCAGCCAATAGGCATGCAAGGGATGCCATATTTAACCGCATACCTTGAATTCACTATTCAGTGTACATCAGCGATCGTACGAAGAGGATCCTTCATGCTCCATGGCTCCACGGTCGCTGGTCCTGCTCCGTACTAATCTCTGCTGTGCGCCGGCTTGGTCCTGGATGAAGAAGGAAGTGGTCCCAGCTTGGAAGAAGATGTCGGCCGCTTGGAAGTAGACTCACCACCTGGAACAGGACCTTCTCCGCCGGATTTCAGGAACGGTGAGTACCTATTTGGGGTTTAGACTTAGGCTTTTTTTTAAAAAAAATTAGCTGAATGCCCTTTTAAGGGCAGTAAAAGAGCAGAATGCCTTTTTAATGGCAATGCCCATACAAATGACCCTTTAGGGTTTAAGATTTTTTAGTGTTAGGTTTTTTATTTTGGGGGGTTTGTTGGGTGGTGGGTATTACTGTTAGAGGAGGGATTTAGTATTTTTAAGGTAAAAGAGCTTTTTAATTTAGGGCAATGCCCTATAAAAGGCCCTTTTAACAGCTATTGGTAGTTTATTATTAGATTAGGGGGTGTTTTTAATTTGGGGGGGCTTTTTTATTTTCATAGGGATTAGGTTCATTCTTTTAATTTTTGATAATTTGGTTGATTATTTTATGTAATGTTAGAGATTTTTATTTTTTGTAATCTTAGATTAATTTAATTTCTATTTTTTTTATTTTTTAAGTAATGTTAGCTTTTTTATTTTAATTATAAACTTAGTATTTTTTAATTTAGGTAATTGGGGTTAATTTAGGGGGTGTTAGGTTAGGGGGCTTAGTAATTTAATTAGTTATTTGCATTGTGGGGGTTTGGCAGATTAGGGGTTAATAGATTTATCAGGATTATTGCGCTGTGTGGGTTTGGCGGATTAGGGGTTAATACTTTTAATAGGTTTTTTATTGTGTTGTGGGTTAATGGCGGATTAGGGGTTAATACATTTATTAGGTTTATTGCGATGTGGGTTAATGGCGGATTAGGGGTTAATACATTTATTAGGTTTATTGCGATGTGGGTTAATGGCGGATTAGGGGTTAATATACTTTATTAGTTATTGTGGTGGGGATTGGCGGTTGACAGGTAGATAGATATTGCGCATGCTTTAGGTGTTAGTTAATATTTGCAGGCAGTTAAGGGAGTTACGGTGCTCACATTTTCAGCGTAAGGCTTGCTGTGCCTGCCTATGTGTGGCGAGGTGAAAATGAAGTAAAATGAGTAAAAGTCCTTGCGCTGAATATGTGATACCGATTTGCGACGTGGTTCTATGTTAGCTTATGGGAGTAAAAATTGTGGTCAACGGGTGAAATATATGCGCCGCATTTATATTCGGCGCCGTATATGTGATACCAAAACTTTTTTTGATTTCTTGTAATCTTGCCCATGATGCTTTTGCTATTTGCAGAGTAATGTAATATAGGATATACGCAGCAATGGTTAATATGGTGATTACTAAATTAAATAAATAAATACACTTCACATTCAGTATATAAATAATCTTGAATCTGAATACGTCTAATTGCTACATCTGTATGGTGGTATCCTACAATGTTTATGATTACACATTTAAAAGAAAAAAGTAACACAGTTGACAAAATGTAAAAAAATCAAGGAACCATACATTTCAGTAAACACAACAGATGTGTGATGCAGAAATTGCAGAAACTGGACAATTTAATGCAGCCAACCAATCAGAGTTGTGTAGCCACAGACATAATCCAAATGACTCTTACTACTTTATGTAACCCATATAACACACAGGCTTATTTTGGGAAACAAAGGAACACAATCTTTACTGAACAAATAAAAGGTGACTCAATGCAACTAAGCCGTAAGTAGCCGTATACAACAAACAGCCACCTTCTAATTCACGGTTACTGACTGTATACTGTAGATACCACTTCATGTAACACAGGCTTACATGCAGAACCCAGAGATTAGATACTTAAAGGGACAGTCTATTCCAGAATTGTTATTGTTTAAAAAGATAGATAATCCCTTCATTACCCATTCCCCAGTTTTGCATACAACAACACGGTTATATTATATACTTTTTATCTCTGTGATTACCTTGTATCTAATTAAGAAATGAAGAGGTAATCTTGAGTCCAGAGCATGTTAAAATCCAAACTTTATTCTTTAACCGTTAAAAGTCATCACCAACACAGGAAAGACTGGGACAGGCTGGTCTTACGCATTTCGGCAGGTGCCATAATTATAGACCTGCTAAGCACTAATTAGTGCCAGTTTAAAAAGGAAACCATTCACAGTAAATTATTGAATGCAATGGGGTCGATTTAACAAGGGCCGAATGGCCCCTGTTCCCCTTGTTTCCGCGCGAGCCTTGAGGCTCGCAAGAAACAGGAGTTAAGAAGCAGCGGTCTTAAGACCGCTGCTCCGTAACTCATATGCCGCCTCTGAGGCGGCATACAGCAATCCGCCTGATCGTGTACGATTGGGCTGTTTGACACCCCCTGCTCGCAAATCTGCAGGGGGCAACATTGCACAAGCAGTTCACTAGAACTGCTTGTGCAATGCTGAATGCCGACAGCGTATGCTGTCCGCATTCGGCGATGTCGGGAGGACATGATATGCTGCAGCATATCATGTCCACCATGCATTGTTAAATCAGCCCAATTGAGTAAAAATACTCCCATATTAACCCCTGCTACAAAAATGCAAAAAAGGTATTATAATGTATAGGACATTTTCATGTAGAACATAATATAGGAGCTATAAAAAAACTATGTGAATGCCTATAGCCTACAACAACTTATGATAGACATAGAAAACAAACAGCATCAATACCTTGTATCTAAGCCTCTGCAGACTACCCCTTATTTCCATCCTTTTGACAGACTTTCATTTTAGCCAATAAGTGCCCTCTGATAAGTAACTCCACGGGTGTGAGCACAATGTTGTCTATAGGGCAAACATGAACTAGTGCCCTCTAGCTGTGAAAAAATGTCAAATGCATTCAGACAAGAGGTGACCTTCAAGGGCTTAAAAAATTGCATATGAGCCTTCCTAGGTTTAGCTTTCAACTAAGAATACCAAGAGAACAAAGCAAATTTGATGATAAAAGTCAATTGGAAAGTTGTTTAAAATAACATGCCCTATCTGAATTATGAAAGTTTAATTTTTAAAGCCAGTTGTTTGCTTCCATGTCTGGGCTTCCATGTCTATAGATAGAATAATATTTGTTATGTCTGTTGAAAATGTATACTGGTTTTAAAGGGACATTTTACTCCAGAATTTTTATTGTTTAAAAAGATAGATAATTCCTTTATTACCTATTCCCCAGTTTTGCATAACCAACACAGTTGTATTAATACACTTTTACCTCTGTGATTACCTTCTATCTAAGCCTCTGCAGACTGCCCCCATATTTTAGTTATTTTCAGACTTGCATTTTAGCCAATCAGTGCTGACTCATAAATAACTTTACGGAAGTGAGCACAATGCCATCTATATGGAACACATGAACCAATCAGCCAATCAGATTGAGCTCACATTCTATTGGCTGTACCGATCAGCCAATAGAATGCGAGCTCAATCTGATTGGTTGATTGGATCAGCCAATCGAATTGAACTTGAATCTGATTGGCTGATTGAATCAGCCAATCAGATTTTCTTACCATAATTCCGATTGGCTGATAGAATCCTATCAGCCAATCGGAATTCGACGGACGCCATCTTGGATGACGTCATTTAAAGGAAACTTCATTCGTCGTTCAGTCGTCGGGCCAGCTGGATGCTCCGCGGCTTCTTTGCCGCTTGGATGAAGACATCGCCTGGATTGGATGAAGAGTTCGGCCCGGCTGGGTGAAGACGACTCTAGGTAGGGAGATCTTCTGGGGCTTAGTGTTAGGGTTTTTTAAGGGGGGTTTGGGTGGGTTTAGAGTAGGGGTATGTGGGTGGTGGGTTTTAATGTTGGGAGGTGGTATTGTGTTTTTTTTTACAGGCAAAAGAGGCATGCCCCGCAAAACAGGCATGCCCCGCAAAAAGCCCTTTTAAGGGCTGGTAAAAGAGCTGGTTAATTGTTAATTTAGAATAGGGTAGGGCATTTTTTTATTTTGGGGGGCTTTATTATTTTATTAGGGGGCTTAGAATAGGAGTAATTAGCTTAAAATTCTTGTAATCTTTTTTTGTTTTTTGTAATTTAGTGTTTGTTTTTTGTAATTTAGTTTAGTGTATTTAATTGTATTTTAGTTTAGATATTTGTAGTTTATTTAATTTATTGATAGTGTAGGTGTATTTGTAACTTAGGTTAGGATTTATTTTACAGGTAAATTGGTAATTATTTTAACAAGGTAGCTATTCAATAGTTATTAACTATTTGATAGCTATGGTACCTAGTTAAAATAAATACCAAGTTACCTGTAAAATAAATATAAACCCTAAAATAGCTACAATGTAATTATTACTAATATTGTAGCTATCTTAGGGTTTATTTTATAGGTAAGTATTTAGTTTTAAATAGGAATATTTTAATTAATAATATTAATATTAATTAGATTTATTTTAATAAGAATTTAGTTAGGGGTGTTAGAGTTAGATAGGGTTATTATACTTAATATATATATAATATAATAACGATATTAACTATATTAACCCTAATATAATTAGGGTTAATATAGTTAATATTTATAATATAATAACTATATTAACTATGTTAACCCTAATATAATTAGGGTTAATATAGTTAATATAGGTGGCGGCGGTATAGTGGGATTAGATTAGGGGTAATGTATTTAATATAGGTGGCGGCGGTGTAGGTGGATTAGATTAGGGGGTAATACATTTATTATAGGTGGTGGCGGTGTAGGGGAATTTAGATTAGATGCAAAAGAGCTGATTACTTTGTGACAAAGCCCCGCAAAAAGCCCTTTTAAGGGCTGGTAAAAGAGCTGATTACTTTAGGGCAATGGCCCGCAAAAAGCCCTTTTAAGGGCTGGCAATAGAGCTGTTTACTTTGGGGTAATGCCACGCAAAAAGCCCTTATCAGGGCTATTTGTAGGGTTAGACTTAGGTTTAGTGGTAGGGATAGTTTAGTATTTTAGGGGTTAAATAATTTAATATAGGTGTCGGCGGTATGGGGGGATTAGATTAGGTGTTAATAATTTAATATAGGTGGAGGCGGTATAGGGGGATTAGATTAGGGGTTAATAATTTAATATAGGTGGCGGCGGTATAGTGGGATTAGATTAGGGGTTAATAATTTTAATATAGCTGGCGGCGGGGTAGGAGCTCACATTAGGGGGTAGTTAATGTAGGTGGCGGCGGTGTAAGGGGCTCACATTAGGGGGTAGATAATGTAGATGGCGGCGGTGTAAGGGGCTCACATTAGGGTGTAGGTAATGTAGATGGTGGCGGTGTAAGGGGCTCACATTAGGGGGTAGTTAATGTAGGTGGCGGCGGTGTAAGGGGCTCACATTAGGGGGTAGGTAATGTAGATGGCGGCGGTGTAGGGGCTCACATTAGGGTTTACATTTAATGTAGGTGGCGGCGGGGTCCGGGAGTGGCGGTTTAGGGGTTAAATACTTTATTAGGGATTGCGGCGGGGGATCGTGGTTGACAGGTAGATAGACATTGCGCATGCGTTAGGTGTTAGGTTTTATTTAGCAGCTAGTTTAGGGAGTTACGGGGCTCCAATAGACAGCGTAAGGCTTACTATGCCTGCAATTTGTGGCGAGGTGAAAATGGAGTAGAATTTCTCCATTTTCGCCACGTAAGTCCTTATGCTGTATATTGGATACCAAACTGCGCTGGTTTGGTATACCCGTCTATGGGCCAAAAAACTACGGCCGAAGGCAGAAATATACGAGCGTAACTTGTGTAACTTACGCCGTATATGTGATACCAAACCAGCTAAAAATTTGGCGTCACCGGCTTTTGCGGGCGACGCTGCATATCGGATCGAGGCCCTTGTATCTCGTGAGTAGGACCTGGTTGGTCAGCAAATCAGTAGTAACATTTTCATGCCCCAGCCAATTACCACTTGTGTCCTGCTTGGGATTTTATCTATGTGTTTAACCTATGGGGTTAAAATCATAGTTATCTAGGATCAGTAATGAAAACTTACAAATTAGAGCATGTATTTTTGTATCCATATCTCTCTTTACTTTAGTTTTTAGATGTCGTTTATTTTAACAGCATATTTTATATGAAAGATTATTTTTATTTGGTTGTCAAACAGCAAACTGCTGATGTGTATATTTCAGTGCTTTTTTGTGATGCAATGTATTCTATATGTAACCCCCTGTCTGCAAAGGGTTTAAAGGCCTCTACTTGCCCCAATCACCACAGCGATAGATCCAGAGATATTCAGCTCTATTTAGATTGGGCAAAGTCATCTCAATGATTTGTTATCCATTAAGGCCTAGGGGTGGGGGAGAGCAGTTAGGATTATTCTACTTAGTATGAAGCCCTGGTGCAGTAAGCAGAGATATAAATCCCTGTCAGACTTGTACAATATTATTATCAAGAATCCCAGCTGTTCTGGCTGCAGCACAGAACATCCGCCAGGTCTGTTTACTGCAACTATAACTAAATCTTACTGAGGTGGTAGCTTTATGTAATTAGTGATGGATTCCAGCCACGTGGGACAATGCCAGGGTATGGAGACTGGTAAGCAAAAATATTATATGCTGCTATAGCCGTAGCATCTAGCCAGAGCAATGAGGCACTAAGCAACATACAGGGAAAAACAGAGAATGAAAACAATAGTGCTTTGATATTAATAAGATGATCTGGTTTGGCAATGCACACAAAATTTCCTAATCTCATCCAAGCACTTCTTAAACTAGAAGGATTTTAAAACATATTCTTGCAAAAATGCTTCTCCTTTATTAAAGAGATAGAAAGGTCAAAATGGAAATGTGCATGGGTGCATTTTATTGTGAAATAGAAGCCTTTTTGTAATAGACTTCCATTAACAAAAATGCTTCTAGTAAAAGTTAACTGTCTTTCATCAATTTCGTCTTGAATGTTTTTGTACTACCTCCAACTTAATTTGCCTAATATGGAGCTGCTTCTTATTCCCCCCTGTGATTGTATCTTCTGCAATGGACATTATTATAGTAATACCTTATGGAATGCTTTTTATCTGACACTCACTTCACTATTAGTAGTCTATTATTCATTCTTTAATGATTGTGCCCCCTGCCCGCTGGGTCACCTCACCGCTCACCCCCCTCCTCACCAGTCCTCCCGCCTGGTCACCCCTGGCCCCCTCCTCACCAGTCCTCTCCACTCCGGTGACGGTTCGATCTGCGATCCCACTCACTGCAATGTGATCATGTGCGTGCGATCCTCATAGCCGCTCCTCACTGCCCTGGCAGGGAAATAACGTGCGCACGTGCGTGTCTCCCTCCATTCATGTGCGGCAAGTCGGCAACTGCAAAAAGCCGGGTCACGTGACCGACGAACAATTTTTTTTTTAAATTTACCGACATTTTTTAAAAAAATATGCAGTTGCAAGTGCCACTGTGCCCCCCCCCCCCCAAATCTGACGCCTAGGCACCGGCTTTGTTGGCCTAAGGATAAATACGACCCTGATCCTGGGGGATGAGTAAGCTGTTAACCCCTTAACGACCAGGGCCGTACCCTGTAGCCTATCCTGAGGCCTATCCTGGGCCTCTATCTGCCACGATCTTGCTAAAAGTAGCGAGGTTGCACTGGGGCAGTGCAGAAATAGACAGGCAGAGGTACCAATGCAGGGAGGGTCACTCTGTGGCCCTCTCTGCATTGGGCAGCGGTGGTGCCGATCGTTGGTAGTGTGGGAGGGTTAGGAGGAAGGCGGGTGGGCAGCCCATTGCTGGAGGGGGCCGGGAGCAGGTGGGAACGCTACGCTACAGACAAATAAAAACTGACAGCGGCAGGGAGGGGGAAGGAGGGAGGGGGGAAGGGGAGGAGGGAGATGTAGGTAGATGAGGATCCTATTGTGGAGGGGGAATTAGAGGGTAGGGATATGATCTTGGAGGGGTAAATGAGGGACAGAGAGGGCAGGTACACTACAAAAAAAAGAAATGTTTTATATTATTTTATTATAGCCAGTACCTATGTTGGCAGATATCAGTTAGAGGGGGAGGTTTAGAGAGCTGTTTGGGGAGAATCGGTGAGGTTGGGGGGTAAGGGGGGATCCTACACTGTAAAAAAAAACTTATATTTTCATACTGGCAGACTTTCTGTAAGTAATAAAGATGTGGGGTGACCATTGGGGGGGGGATGGGGAAGGGAAGAGAGCTATTTGAGAGAGATTAGGGGGTGGGCAGTGTAAGATGGGAGGGTAATCTCTACACTAAAGTTAAAATTAACCTTACAAGCTACCTGATTAACCCCTTCACTGCTGGGAATAATAAAAGTGTGGTGCGCAGCTGCAATTAGAGGCTTTCTACCAAAAAGCAATGGCAAAGCCATATATGTCTGCTATTTCTGAACAAACGGGATCCCAGAGAAGTATTTACAACAATTTGTGCTGATTGCACAAGCTGTTTACAAATAATTTTAGTGAGAAACCTAAAGTTTGTAATAAAAGTTTACGATTTTTTTTTATTTGATCGCATTTGGCTGTGAAATGGTGGCATGAAATATACTAAAATGGGCCTAGATCATTACTTTGGGTTGTCTACTAAAAAAATATGCAGCTTTGATAGGTAAATATAACAAAGGCTCTTTTTCTGTTTAAATGATGGCAAAAAATGCTAAAAATGCTCTGTTCTTTTAGGGAAGTTTTTGTCTAAAATGCTCGATCTTTAAGGGGTTAAGGGATATGTTTATTGCCAGATTAATGACCCTACTAACAGACTCTCTGGTACCTGACAAGTAAGTTGCATCCTTATCTTCCATCAAAAGAACAAATTGGAAATCCCTCTCTTTCAGAAAAACCTGAGTAGGTGGTTTTATTTGTTTAATATCTATTGGTTACTTTCAGTCAGATAAGTGAGTAGATGAGTACCATTGGACATGGTTGGCGCACTTATCAGAATATTTGTAGGCTGTGTCTAGTCTATGGTGTCATAGGACCCGAATTGTCCATCAAACCTCCTTTCCTAGACATCTCACATCTGTCATTTCTCTTACCACTTTCCCTGTCCATTCTCTTAGTGTCACACTTTATTCTGAATTCACATTCACTCCCCAAAGTACACACTTATGCAACATTTCCAGAATGTGCCCATTCCTTCTCTATTAAAATGCAAAAATACTTATCAACTCCCTCATTTTTTCACGCATTAATAACTGCAACCTAACTTGCTCGCCGTAATTTATCAAGCAGCGGTCACCAGACCGCCGCTTCCTTAACCTCTTCGCCACCTCTAAGGTGGCGAAATTCAATCTCCTCGGTCTAGTCAGACCAAGGAGATTGACAGCTCCTGCCCATGCTTGATTGGCTGTGCGCGGGCAGGGGGCGGGATTGCACGCGAGCGCAAAATTGCGCTCGTGTGCAATGGCGAATACCTGCGGGTAATTTCGCCCCGCCACAGGTGAGCTGAGGCATACAGGGGCACGTATACGCGCCCCTGTCCGCCTCAGCTTTAATAAATCTAGCCCTTAGTAGCTGGTGATTGGTGGCTGGTGATTGGTGGGTGTATTATGGCCTAGGCCAACAATGCCGGTGCCTAGGGCAGCAGATTTGGGAGGGGCAGCACATCTGCCCTATCCTCTCTATAAAAGCTAGCACACAGTACAGTGAGCAATAAACTGCAGACTTTTACAGAGAAGACAAGGCACATGAGCTGATTAAGGTCGCTCTACACAGGCAGTGCTCCTTTGAACCATTGCTTCATTTAGAGCCGCTGGCATTTTTGCGGTGGAAGCGTTCATGGTGAGAAACTTGCCTGGGGATATGCTTACAAGGTGAGGCTGGAGGAGAAGACCTTGTGCCGATATGCTGCCTCCCCTTGTCAACTGTGGTTGGTCTGTGAGCGCAGTGCTACAGACTAGATGTGTCTGTGCACTGCTTAGATCAGCTTGTAATGTCTAATCATAAACTCTCAGCGCTAATGTATGTTAGCTACTAATAGCTTTCTATGCATTCATGAACCCACAGAGTAAATAGTAAACGGACATTTAAAAAGTTTCATTACTTTAATGATGGCAATTACTGTATATTGTTGCATGTGAAGGGCAGTGATTGTTTTAAAGTATATTATTTTTTCCCTCCCTTCCTCTCTCCCTTCTTTAACTTTCTACCTCCCTTCTTTTTCTCAACTCACTCCCTTGCTCCCTTTTTTCACTCCTTTCTTTTCCTCCCCCCTTTTCTCCTCTCCCTCCCCCCTTTTCTCTTCTCTCTCTCTCTCTCTCTCTCTCTCTCTCTCTCTCTCTCTCTCCCTTTCCCTCCCTTTTCTCCCCTCCCCTTCTTTTCTCTCCCTTCTCTCAGGTATGAGATGCATGCAATTAAACCCACCTGTATGTGTGTTTTTCTAGCCCATTTTCTTTTGAATTATTATGAGAAAAAAAACAAAAACATTTTACACACTGACCCAAAAACATATTAAGGGAAAAAAGGCCTAAAACCTTTGGGGGGGGGGGGCAGCAGAATTTTGAGTGCCTAGGGCAGCACAAAACCTAAATATGCCACTGGTGGCTGCACATAGATGCCTTGTGTGATTGGTGGCTGCACATAGATGCCTTGTGTGATTGGCTCACCCATGTCTGTACAGTGGGTTTTTGAAATTGTGGTTGGCACAGTGTGTTTTTTAAATTGCAGCTTGTACAGTTAGTTTTTGATATTATGGTCTATACAGTGGGTTTTTGAAATCGTGGTCTGTACAGTGGGTTTTTGAAAATTTGGTTTGTACAATGGATTTTTTGAAATTGGACCCGATCGTATTGGATCGGGTTGATTTCCGGCAATCTCTGACCGCCGCCTCAGAGCAGGCAGACAGGTTGTGGAGCAGCGGTCTTTATGGGGCGTCAAGCTCCATACCAAGCTTGATAAATAGGCCCCTTAGTGGTTTTATGATTTACATTATGAGAACGGTGCATCCACGTTCTTCTTAAGGAAATAAATATGCTGCACTGTTCATCTTGATTTTAGATGAAAATCTCACCAAAATGGAAAACAATGTTTTCTCATAGAAATTTAAAAAAATAAAATTTTTTTTTTTTACATATTAAAGGGATAGTAAACCCAAGGGATAGAACATACAATTTTAAACAACTTTTCAATTTACTTCTATTATCAAATTTGCTTCATTCTCTTGTTATCCATTGCTGAAGGAACAGCATTGCACTACTGGCAGGAAACTGAACACATCCAGTTAGCCAATCACAAGAGAGAAATGTGTGCAAGTACCAATCAGAAGCTAGCTCCCACTAGTGTAGTATATGTGTGTATTCTTTTTTAATGAGGGATACTAAGAGAACGAAGCACATTTAAAATAGAAGCAAATTTAAAAGTGTCTTAAAATTACATACTCTATCTGAGTCATGCAAGTTTAATTGTGACTTTCCTATTCCTTTAAAGGGATACTGAACCTAAATTTTTTCTTTCATGATTCTGATAGAGCATGCAATTTTAAGCAACTTTCTAATTTACTTCTGTTATCAATTTTTCTTTGTTCTCTTGATATATTTATTTGAAAAAGAAGGCATCTAGCTAAGGAGCCAGCAAATTTGTGGTTCAGACCATGGACAGCATTTGTTTATTGGTGCTGTCCAATCAGCAAGGACAACCCAGGTTGTTCACCAAAAATGGGCCGGCATCTAAACTTAAATTATTGCTTTTTAAATAAACATACCAAGAGAATGAAGAAAATTTGATAATAGAAGTACATTAGAAAGTTGCTTAAAATTGCATGCTCTATCTGAATCACAAAAGAAAAAAATTGGGTACAGTGTCCCTTTAAGGTTTAGGTTACGAGTGGCATGCTAATTTTTGTATGTGAGCACTATTGGATTTTTCCGGCTAAATCTCAATACCAATTTTCACGTCTGTAACATGTTTGGGGTTTGAGATATAGGTATCCTCATAAATCACCCTCTTTTTCACCTCCCTTTTGCTAGTGATATTGATATCTTGAGAACTACTGATGTTAGGAGCAAGACATTTGGCATGTAAAGTAACTTTATAATGAAGATTTTAAATTATAATTTTTACTTTTGTAACATCTTCGGTTTTCGAGATATAGTTATCCACTTAAATCACCCCCCTTAATGGACACTGAACCCAAAATTTTTCTTTTTTGATTCAGATAGAGCATGCAATATTAAAGGGACAGTCTAGGCCAAAATAAACTTTCATGATTCAGATAGAGCATGTAATTTTAAACAATTTTCCAATTTACTTTTATCACCAATTTTGCTTTGTTTTCTTGGTATTCTTAGTTGAAAGCTTAACCTAGGAGGTTCATATGTTAATTTCTTAGACCTTGAAGGCCACTTCTTTTCAGAATGCATTTTATCAGTTTTTCACCACTAGAGGGTGTTAGTTCACGTATTTCATATAGATAACACTGTGATCGTGCACATGACGTTATCTGGGAGCAGGCACTGATTGGCTAAACTGCAAGTCTGTCAAAAGAACTGAAATAAAGGGGCAGTCTGCAGAGGCTTAGATACAAGATAATCACAGAGGTTAAAAGTATATTAATATAACTGTGTTGGTTATGCAAAACTGGGGAATGGGTAATAAAGGGATTATCTATCTTTTAAAACAATAAAAAATTCTGGTGTAGACTGTCCCTTTAAGCAACTTTCTATTTTACTCCTATTATCAATTTTTCTTCGTTCTCTTTCTATCTTTATTTGAAAAAGAAGGCATCTAAGCTTTTTTGGTTCAGCCTCTGGACAGCACTTTTTTATTGGTGGATGAATTTATGCACCAATCAGCGAGGACGACACAGGTTGTTCGCCAAAAACGGGCCGGCATCTAAACTTACATTCTTGCATTTAAAATAGAGATACAAAGAGAATGAAGAAAATTTGATAATAGGAGTAAATTAGAAAGTTGCTTAAAATGTCATGCTCTTTTTGAATCACGAAAGAAAAAGATTTGGGTTCAGTGTCCCTTTAAGTGGATTTTCGGGAAATGGTAAAGCACGTGTTTCTTTATTTTTAAAGGATAATCTAAAGTTCAATAATCACGTCTGTAACATGTTTCAGTTTTGAGATTTAGGTATCCTCATAAATCAAACCCCCTTTTCACCCCCCCTTTTGTTAGTGATATCCATATCTTGAGAACTATTGACGTTAGGAGCAAGAAATTTGGCATGAAACCAACTTTATAGTGAAGATTTTAAATTATAAATTTTTCTTTCTAACATCTTTGGTTTTTGAGATATAGGTATCCTCATAAATCACCCCCTTTTTACCCCCCTTAAGTGGATTTTTGGGAAATGATAAAACACATGTTTCTTTATTTTTAAAGAAGAATCTAAATACCAATTTTCATGTCTGTACTAGCATGTTTGGGTTTTGAGATATAAGTATCCTCATAAAAAAAATCACCCCCCTTTTTCACCCCCTTAGGGAAGTAATTTTAAAAAATCCTTCCTTAGTTGTCATAAAAACAATGTACCTTCCAAATTTCCCATTCTTAGGCTAAACGGTTTGAGCTGGGCGTTGATGAGTCAGTCAGTCAGGACATCTTTTATATATATATAGGTAGCCCTCAGTTTACGCCGGGGGTTAGGTTCCTGAAGGAATGGTTGTAAATCGAAACCGTTGTAAATTGAAACCCAGTTTATAATGTAAGTCAATGGGAAGTGAGGGAGTTAGGTTCCAGGCCCCTCTCAAAATTGTCATAAGTAACACCCAATACATTATTTTTAAAGCTTTGAAATGAAGACTTTAAATGCTAAACAGCATTATAAACTTAATAAAATAATCACACAACACAGAATATATAATTAAACTAAGTTAAATGAACAAAAACATTTGCAAAACAGCATTATAAACCTAATAAAATAATCACACAACACAGACTTAACTTGCATTTTTCTGCAAACAGTTCTTTCTATGCATTCCAATCTGGACTGATTTATAGACAGGAAGATCTTGTTCCTTTGAAATCTGCTCGATAGCTCAGGTCTGGTTAAACTGATTAATTTCAGCTTGCTTGGCTTTGCTGCAACACAAGCGGACAGCTCCACCTACTGGCTATTTTAATAAATGCACCTCTTCTCAATGCTTTTCAATAGCAGTCACATGACTGGAAAAAAGGTTGTTATTCTGAAACGGTGTAAATTGAACCGTTGTAAAATGAGGACCACCTGTATATAGATTCATATTTAATAAAGTGTTACAGTGTGTATGTACTTTAAATATTTCACATTTTAATGTTCTCTTAGTATCTTTATTTGAAAAAGCAGGAATGTAAGCTTAGGAGACAGCCCATTTTTGGTTCAGCACCTGGGTAGCGCCTGCTGATTAGTGCCCATTTGGTATTCTAGTTATCAGCATCCGTTATCATCAGTTTTGAATGCCGTTGTGGGAAAATCAAGATCACATTTTGTGTGAGTTAACAATGTTGGCTGTGTTTAATTCAGAAAGATTTTTGTGTTTTCCAGCATCGAAAAAAAACAAAAAATTTATAGATTGCAATCAACCCCATTATCAGGAGGCAAAGGTTTTCCTCAAGGATTAGCAGCATATAATGAAGCTTTTAAGAGCTTTGTTTATAAACTTGCACCACTTTTAAAGGGACATAAAACCTATATGCTAAATCCCTTGAAAGTGATGCAGCATAACTGTAAAAAGCTGACAAGGAAATATCACATAAACATCTCTATGTAAAAAAAGAAAGATATTTTACCTATAGTAAGTGTTGTGTGAGCAGATATTCTATAGCTACTGTCAGTTGCATGTTTAAAAGGGAAGAAAAAACAGCAGCCAATCAGCTTCCTCAAGTGCTGATGTCACACTTTGCACGTAAGATTTCAAAGTACTGTTCCTTAAAGGGACAGTATAGTCATATATTAAATATTCATGATTTAGATAGAACAAACAATTTCTAAACAACTTTCCAATTTACGTCTATTATTTAATTTGCTTCCTTCTCTTATTATGCTGTTCTGAAAGGTTTATCTAGGAAAGCTCAGGAGCAGCAAAGAACCTAGGTTCTAACTGCTAATTGGTGGCTGCATATATATATATATATATATATATATACACAGATTGTCAATGGCTCACCCATGTGTTCAGTTAGAAACCAGCAGTGCATTGCTGCTCGTTCAACAAATGTTACCAAGAGAATGAAGCAAATTTGATAATAGAAATAAATTAAAAAGTTGTTTAAAATCATGAAAGAACAATTTTGGGTTTCATGTCCCTTTAAACTGATGAGGAAAATAATATGACTGTGCATGCTCATGCTAGATGCATGCTCTCTTGTAAGTCTCAGGACTAGCATCCTGATTGGCTGCTTAAATTACCTTTAAAATGGGACGTGGCAACTGAGGAAATTTTGAGGTAAAATATCTTCTTTTTTTTACATAGAGATGTGCAGGTGATATTTTCCAGTCAGGTTTTTACAGCTATGCTGCATCACTTTCAAGTGCTTCAACATCTAGATACCATTCCCCTTTAAATATGATATGCAGGAGCCAAATTTAGAGGCTATGGTATGGTTTAGCAAACATAAATTCATATTAAATTTTTAAGACAAGATGTATCTGACAATGAATTGTCAAAGGAACCAAGCTGCAGTACAAGAACAACACTGTCTTTCCATAACATAATTTATACGTTAATTAAAAATAGGATGGTATATAATGAAAATATATCTTCACTGAAGAATTTCTGTAACAGCAGTGCATTATAATTAGTTTCACATTTGTTGGTGTCAAGACATTTATTTTGTCATATATGCAATTTTATAATATAAACTGTGAAATGAAACACAACGTATTGTACATAGTATAAATGCTAATATTCTTGTTTTTTGTAACTATTTCTTCAGTTTTAATGATATGTTTGACATATTTTCAATTATGTCATTTTGAAGAATACAACATTATAGAAGTTAAAGCATTTAAATGACATTTGAAGTAAAAACATATGCTGTAAACATAGAAACATACATTATTTTTCTTAAAAACAAAAACTATTTATGTTTTGTATTTTATTTTTATCATGCATAAATGTTCTTGGTGCACTATATTGTTGGAACAACCCACATATTATTTGGTTTTAAACCTGATTAGTCTAAGGACTTTGTCTTGCCCACCTGAAAGTTTCAGTCATCTTTAAAATTAGGGTCAACTGGAGCCTCGCCCAGAAAGACATTGCACTGTTGTGAAGGCAACAACACACTAAAATTATATTAAAGGGACATTAAACAATTCTGATTTTGTGTAAAAAATGTGCTTTGCCCAAGCACAAATTTTCTTTTTTTACATAAAAGTAATAGATGTTTAATATCCTTTTAAGGATCTTCTGGAGAGAGTACTGTAAAGCACCACTGAAATGGACCAGATTCAAGAACCATGATTTTTTTAATACCAAAGCTGCAGTAAAGGGCCTGATCTGCTAATGCAGCAGAAGAATATATAATTGCTCTAAATATATACAGTATATATATAATATGTGTGTGTGTTTTACTGTATATGTACTCTACTTTTTTAACATTCAAATGTTCTTTACATAGCAAATAATGTACTTTTTATTATTACATATGTTTATTTTTATATATATATATATATATATATATATATATATATATATAATACTGTTCATGTAAAATACATATCTATACCTATATATCTATAGGAATAGATATACATGTATAGATACATATAGATTAAAGGCAAAAATAGTATCGTAGGCTGATGTAGTAAAAATAAAACGGTTCTTTATTTATCCAAACGATGGTAACAATACCACAGGATGTCTGCAGCAAAAAAGGTTACAACACACTCAGCAGTGAGCATTGAAATGCTGACATGTTTCGGCCAAGGGCCGTAATCGTAGCTATTCAATACACTTGCACAAAAAATATTTAAAAGCAGTGCTCATTGTCTATTGGAAGATATATAATCCAATCAAATACATGAAATTATAGGTGTGTTGCAGTCATCACATATGTAGACTTAATACCTAATTACTAACCTTAGAGTAGCTCATAACTATACACCTAATGCATGTTATTACATATGTACATTTGAATAAATACATATGAGTAAACAGTATGTCACTTGTGTTAAAAGAACCATGTCCCCACAAATAATCAAAGATTACTTAGTATCTATTTGATTAGTGGCATACTCACATATGTATGTCAAAAATAAATGGCAGGATTAATACCCACCATAACAAGTTTTAATGTCACCTAAATTTGTAAAGCATTATAGAAATACCTGAACATATTTACATACGTAATGTTCTAACTTGAAAGTGAGATAAGTGAAAATAAATATTTATTCAAAAATGGATCTATATATAAAATTATGTTTAACGTAATACACCTTAGTAATGGATGGAACAATGTCGTATAGTAACAGCCTAAAACGGTTTATTTATAGTGTATAGAAATGTATCAAAAGATAGGTAACATAATAATTCTATAATATGTACTGGAAATAGGGTTGTCTCTGTTATGCTAGAATATATATATATTAAAAAAATATTTAAAAAAATATATATATACACATGGTATAACCGATATTTTTATATATATATATATATATATATATATATATATATATATATATACGCACATGTGTCCCATTATAGAATCACAGTACAATGCCATTGAGAGAAAATGTGTCCAGGCCTCTCTTATTTCCAATAATTAATCAAATCGTATTCTGAGTTTCGGCCTGTAGGAACTCTTGTTTTTAATTTAAAGATCCAAAACATCTCCCTTTTTCCCAGAATCCTGTCTCTGTCCCCGCCTCTAGGGGGTGATCTGATTTATTCAATTAAGGAGAAAGACGGTACGAGGTGGCGGTGAGTTGACACAGCTACTAGCTGTAGAGCACAGGCTGCTCCTATTTTAGATTACTCCCACTCCAAGCAGTATGCAATGCTAAGGCATATGAAGGCTACACCAGTTCTACTATTTAATGGGGGTCGAAGTGTGTCTTGTCTGAAGTGTATCCATTTCTGTTGTTACGTGTGATATACCTTTAAGCTATGCTCCTCCTATCTTGGTTCCTCCCTATTTAAGGTCTCCTATTTCATCTATTCACTGCCTGAATATTGAAGTTAATCCTTCTACTAAACTTCTCTGCAGAAGCATCTCTTTTTTCAGGTCTCCTAATTGAAGAATCTAAAGCATATCTCTACTCTTTGAACTGCCACTTGTTCATGCTGTTACTTTGTTGCAAGCTTAACTTAGCCTCCATCCGTAATCCGGTATCCTTGAACGGCCAGATCTACTTTCTGACTGCAACCAGGAAATAGGCCGCATTCACACACGTCAACTGCCATCACAGACACGGAGGTCTCAGCGCAGTTACGGAGCTCCCACTCGGTACTCACGGGGTAACGTACATAACCCAAGACTGGGCTCTGTAAAACTAAACATACTTACCTCGTTTGCCACATTCATATGAATATTGGAGGTTTCATTTATCAGCTGTTTCTT
This sequence comes from Bombina bombina, assembly GCF_027579735.1. Lineage (NCBI taxonomy): Eukaryota > Metazoa > Chordata > Amphibia > Anura > Bombinatoridae > Bombina > Bombina bombina. The sequence goes on along the minus strand of NC_069505.1, from coordinate 308,823,047 downwards.
TTCTCAAACAAACTTAGTATGTCTGTAGCTTGTTTGGACTTGTAAATATTTTAGTATGTGTGTGAATGCGTGAAGTAAAGGGTCATCATAAGCCTGCAAATCCAATCTGACTATTACTGTGATTATAAATCTACAAATATCAGCTACTTGCTATGGAGTATTTACTAGGCAAACTGCTATTTGATAAAAACTTCCTAATTATGTTTCTCCATCACTCTTAACACTTAAGATTGTTATTCAAAGTGTTTGCTCATCATATATCAATTGTCTCACATTGGCTATTCAGGTTACATAGAAGTAGTAATCTGCTTAGCACAAAAAGGAGCAACAAGCTCTAATTAAGGGCTAATTCTTTATAGTGAATTCTGAGATTCACATAACTTTATAACTAGCAAGGTAAATCAAACTCACCACATTACGGCATCTAATATATATATATATATATATATATATATATATATATATATATATATATATATATATTGCCCTACACATGTGCGTTGGAGATTATATGCATAAAACCTTTTCAAGGAACTGATTGAAAGTGATACTATCAATTATGCATTATTTGGTATAGCCTATTAGTGTATTCCTCTTTTGTAATTACTATAGATACATATAGATATATATAGAGAAATATGTATTTACAATAAAAGTACATTATCCGGTAACTGAAGGATATTGGAATTTTAAGTATGTACCGTAAATATACGGTAAAACACATAAAGTCATAAATACATTTGTATACACATTATATAGATATATATGTACATTGGAGCCCATTGCAGTCAAATACCTGAAAACATTAACAATTATTTTTACTTCCTATTAATATTTAATAATGTGCTTAACTTTGTATGGGAGCCTTGTTCTGATGCCGTAAGTAGGGTAAGTAGTGCAGCAATGGCAACAAATTAAAATATATACTGTATGTATATACTTATATACATATATATTTATATGTTAATATTTGTATATACACATATAAGCACATTAATATATATGTATAAGCATATACATATATATTTACTGTAAACACACAGTTCCCATAGACCATAATGTAAAGGCACTTCTTAGTGTCTTTTTTTTCTAACACCCCACTCCAGCCAACATTAGCCCCAAAATACTGCCTAGTGCAGTTATTTTATTTAAAAATAAAGATGCTGCTATCATCTTATTTTTTAATAAAATATACTACACAGTATTTTGGGGGCATTTGGGGCACGCAATAATTGTGCGCTCTAATTGTAATCTAGCCCTAAATATTTTAATTTATAAAAAGTCCCACTGTTTAAAACCAATACTGCTTGGGGTACTGATCATATTGAGGTAGGCCAAAGAATACAGGCCTGACTCAATGGCGATCACTACCTTTATTGACAAGTGGAAATTAGGATATAGCTTATTAGCTAACAACATTGACGCCCATGAAAATCAGTTTAGGTCTCACTATCAAATAGTGATATGGATCATAGACCCCACCATACAAGGGGCTATTGAGATAATCATTGGTACTTCATTGGTCCACAGTTTAAATCCTGCAAGAAAATCATTATGAGGAGACCATATACAAAATAATACCTCATAGCCATAATGGCAAAAGAGTCAAGTGTAAGCACAATAGATCAAGTCTTATCAAGCCTATCAGCCTACCTAAAATGGGGGAGCTGGCCAAGTAGAGAGCCTGGGACCTGACTTATGATCAGATGCCCCTAATACCCACCCCTCTTACCATGCACTGAAATGGCAACAGTTGTCACATTGCTTAAGCGAGCAGGTGGCAAACTACGCCCCCATGAGGTGTAGAAAGGACCATTAGGCTAGATAAAACAGTGACAATAATTGGCCACATTAAGACCATTGTAGTGTAGAGTGTGCAACTTAAAAATCCAATGTGCCTTTTATTTAACATTTGTTTGTTAAGGTCCCCCCTCTCCATAAGGGTGGGACATGGTCAATTAGTCTGAATTTCAAATTAGAGCCAGTATGACCCATTTCAGCAAAATACCTTGCTACAGGTTGTTCAGTTTTGTGGTCACTAGAAGCTTTCATGATAGCAGCCCTGTGATTGGCCATCCTCATCCGAATGTCATCCGTGGTCTTTTCAACATAGAAGACCCCACAGTTGTAATTTAAAAAATACACAACATATCTGGAGGTACATGTCAAGTAGAATCTAATCCTGAATTGTTTGTTAGTGTGTGTGTGTATGTGTGTCTAAAGGTAGACCTTGGTATCATGCTATTACAGGTTGGGCAGCTTGGGCATCTAAAATTGGCTCTTTTATTCATGGTAAGCCAATGGGATGGTTGAAACAATATATAGGATCTGATGTCATTAGTGTGTCATGTAGGTTTTTACCCCTCATATAAGACACTCTCAGTGGATCATATTTGACAAATGGGAGTTGTGGATCAGTGGATAGAATGTCCCATCTGTTTATAAAAATGTAACATCTCTTTCTTATTTGCATTATAGATAGTAGTAAAAGTCAACCGGGTGGTTCCAGAGCTCCACTGCTCTTCCCAAAGAAGCATAATTTGTAACTCACAGGATTATAACCTCTTTTTAAAAAATTGCCTGACATTGTTTTTAATTGTGTTTGAGCATTGTGGATATCTGTGTTGTTTTGTAAGGTTCTTGCAAGCTGTGCTTCAGGGATTGATCTCAAAACCGAAGGTAGATTATTGCTCCCAGCATGCAAATCAAGTTCCTATCTATTGGTTTTATATACAATATGGTAGCCAGTGTTGAACCCCTTTTGTAAATACTTAAATCAAGAAAGTCAATCTGTTTTGAATCATATTGTAACTTAAATGGACATTAAACCCAAACATTTTCTTTCATGATTCAGACAGAGAATACAATTTTAAACAACATTCCAATTTATTCATTAGATATCCTTTCTTAAAGAAATAGCAATGCACATGGGTGAGCCAATCACATGAGGAAAATATGTGCAGCCACCAATCAGAAGCTACCGAGCCTATCTAGATATGCTTTTCAGGAAGGAATATCAAGAGAATGAAGCAAATTAGATAACAGAAGTAATTTTAAAAATTGTTTAAAAGGGTATTCTCTATCTAAATCATGAGAAAAAAAAAATGGGTTTAATGTCCCTTTAAACCTAATGGGGAAATCCAGTGAGTTAAGATACTCAACCCACATCACTAGACTCAATACATCGTCTCTCCAAACAAAAAAAATAAAAAAAATAAGTGTGAGAGAAAGATCCATCAATTTTAAAAGAAACTCTTTGGGCAGATCCATATATGTATAATGGCCTTGATGATCTCTCTATGTGGTATACCTGTGTAAAAAAGTCTGTTGATGTCCATAGTCACTAGGATGTGAGATTCACTAATGTCTCGCCTCTCGTAAGAATCTAATCATCTCCATCAAATCCTTTGTGTATGATTTTATGTTGCTTGCCAAGGGTTGGAAAATGTGGTCTATAAACAGTGCTAATTGTTGTAGTATGAATCTTCTTGCTAAAATAAAAGATCCGCAATGAGGGTTTTGAAGATCTTTATGAATTTTAGGTAGTGTGTAAAATACCGGGCTGATGGGACATTTAACATTAAGGAATTCATTGTGTTCACATCAATAAATCCCTTTTTCATAACCCAGTAAACAAAACAAATACTGAATATTACTGTCTCTTTAAAATCTGTATTGAAATTTAGTTTTTTTGTTATATTCTGTATTTGAAATACAATTATAATATGTGAAAATACAATAAATAAATATTCTCAAAACATTTATAATAAAATCTATAGTTTTCCATAAAAGCTACTTTGAAATTATTATTTTAAATAATATTTAATGCTTCTATATGTAAAACATTTTTATAAATTGAGAAGTTCTATGCATTGTTAAAAAAACCTTTGTATAACATTATCCACTGATATTCATATTTTAAAATATTTAACACCAGCTAAATTGAAAGAAAAGGAAGAAATACAGATAAAATGTGTCAGTATTTATTAGTTGTCTTTACATTACCTGAAGGGGTTCAAATACTTACCTCTAGCATGCTGGAGATCTGCGCTAATCCCGACCCTTCTTTTTAGAGACCCGGGCCGCTCTAAAATTAGATCCCTGGGCCTGCGCTAAAGAACCTTCTCCTTTAATGCAGGCTTTTAGATCTGCCGTGTTAAGCCTCCTATAAGTACAATCCAGCGCTCTAAGAAGAAGGGTCGGGATTAGCCTGTCTCCCCAGCTCGCTAGAAGTAAGAATTTTACGAATTTCGTCAGTGCTTCCTTGTTTTCTTTAAATTTAGCTGGTGCATTTGTTTGGGTATTTATTTCATGATAACTAAATGAATAACTGTTTTTCTTTAAGAAATTACATTCGTAACGAAGCAAATGTACATGTCTGCTACACACACACAAACATACATATATAAATATATATATGTATATATAATAAATGGAAGGCCGCACTCTCTGGTCCTTTACATATACAGTTTTATTTGTGACGTTTCGGGGACCGAATCCCCTTCCTCGTCTGAGGAAGGGGATTCGGTCCCCGAAACGTCACAAATAAAACTGTATATGTAAAGGACCAGAGAGTGCGGCCTTCCATTTATTATACTATTCAATATCTGCATGCACCCTGGCAGATTGACCTAGGAAGTGAGAGTGCTCTCCAGTTGCTCATATGTATGTATATATATATATATATATATATATATGTGTGTGTATGTATATATATATATGTAGTATGTATACAGTATATAATATATATATATATATATATATATATATATATATATATATATATATATACTGTATGTGTGTTTATATATATATATATATATATATATATATATATATATAACTAGTAGAAACAAGGCAATGTCACTAAATCTTAGTAATGGTGGATTAAGATTTTCATTTAAAATACGTGTTCATCACTATAAAGGCTTGACTGCAAACATGAAAGTATATTATAAAAATTGAAGACAACACAAAAGGCTACAAAATTATGGCTTTGTTCAGTACATGAATTTATTTACATCTTAATTATTTAAGTATACTGTCGGCTCTCACATTACAATGATTATCTAATCACTTACTACAAGTATGTGATAATGTTTTAAAAATATATACATAATAACTGCAGAATGTCGTTAGATCTGTTAAGTGATCAGTTAGCAGATATGTTAAACAAACATTAACGTGACTAGATAATATGACAATGCTTTGATGCAACCTTTCCATTATCTCTGCAGTGTTAGATATTTTAAAATATGAATATCAGTGAATATTGTTATACAAAGGTATTCTTAACAATACATTGAGTTTCTCAATTTATAAAAATGTTTTCGATATATAAGCTTTAAATGTTATTTAAAGGGATACTAAAACCAAATTTTTCTTTCATGATTCAGATAGAGCATGCAATTTTAAACACATTTTTAATTTACTCCTATTATCAATTGTTCTTTGTTCTCTCACTATCTTTATTTGAAAAAGCAAAAATCTGAGCTAAGGAGCCAGACGATTTTTGGTTCAGACCTGGGTAGCGCTTAATGATTAGTGGCTAAATGTAGCCACTAATCAACAAGCGCTATCCATGGTGCTGAACCAAAAATGGGCTGGTTCTTTAGCTTGGATTCTGCTTTTTCTAATAAAGATAGCAAGAAAATGAAGAAATATTGATAATAGGAGTAAATTAAAAAGTTGCTTAAAATTGCGTGAATTACGAAAGAAAAAAAATGGGTTTAGTATCCCTTTGAAATAATAATTTCAAAGTAGCTTTAATGGAAAACTATAGATTTTCTAATACATTTTATCGGTATATTTATTGTATTTTTACATATTATAAATGTATTTAAAATACAGAATATAACAAAAAACTAAATTTCCATACAGATTTTAAAAGGATAATAAGCACCTTGAGATTGAAATATAAAGCCAAACGTTATAGGGGAGAAGCTAAAATGCGATAACAAAGTTGTGATATTTTTACTGCTTGGACCCATATTACAAGTTGGAGCTCAACACAATTGTGACCTCAATATAACACTTCCTGTACTTTTAATGATGAGTTTTAAAGGGACAGTCTAGTCCAAAATAAACTTTCATGATTCAGATAGGGCATGTGATTTTAAACAACTAATAAGTTTATCACCAGTTTTGCTTTGTTCTCTTGGTATTCTTAGTTGAAAGCTTAACCTAGGAGGTTCCTATGCTAATTTCTTAGACCTTGAAGGCTGACTCTTATCTGAATGAATTTTGACAGTTTTTCACCATTAGAGGGTGTTAGTTCATGTGTGTCATAAAGATAACATTATGCTCACGCACGTGGAGTTACCTAGGAGTCAGCACAGAAGTAAAAAGTGTATTAATATAACTTGGTTATGCAAAACTAGGGAAAGGTTAATAAAGGGATTATCTATCTTTTAAAACAATATAATTCTGGTATTGACTGTCCCTTTAAGTGGAAACACACACTCGAATTACAAGTTCATGGGTAATACTTGACTCGAGAGCTAATAACATTACCTCTGTAAATATTAAAGTAAAAACCTCTGGTGGAGCCATTGTGACTGTTCATAAAGGACCTCATAAACCAGAAAATTGGTCTCTGGTTTTATTTTCACACTAAGACTTTTTACAAAAAAACATTGCTGTTGTGCATAGACTAAACAAACTGATATCATTTTAGATGTACTAAAATGTTACAATACAGGCAAAGGCCTGCTGGAGGTTTTTGGGTGAAGCTGCAAGAAGAGCAATGGGTCCTGTGGCGTGCTGTGGGTGGAGTCAGTGCATTTGCTGGGTGGAGCCCGAACTGTCCCTAAAAAATGGGACCTTAAAACTCTGATAACCCCACAAAATCTGAAAGTCAGTAGTTCTGGGACTAGATAAGAAAGATTTTCAAATGGATTTGAATGGTTTTGAATTAAGAAATCTTGTTAAAAGCCATGAGAAGTAACTTGTTTGACTCCTCTGATGAATGGAAATATTCTACTATGACTCTTATGCTCAAAACAAAATAGGTTGTGAATTTTTAGATATTAGCTATAACTTACTTTCCAACATTTGTTGCTAGGTATTAGAGACATTAAGAGATTTGGGGGACATGGTTATTTGGTGGGTGGGCAGTGTTGGGAGGAACAGGGTCACAGGTGGTTATTGAGTGGGATCATGGGCGTGTCTGGGCAGACGGTGGGTCTGTTTGGTTGGTTTGTGGGCATGTTTGGGTGTTTTATGGGTGTGACTAATGGAAGTTCTGCAAATAAGGACATTTGGCCTTCTCAGAGGGACAGAGCTCAGAATTAGAGACTGTCCCTCTTAAAGGGACAGTATACACCAATTTTCATATAACTGCATGTAGTAGATACTACTATAAAGAATATTATGCACAGATACTTATTTAACAATCCAGTATAAAACCGTTTAAAATCTTACTTAGAAGCTCACAATTTACCTCTGTTAAAAAGGTAGCTAGAACACCCACAGCAAGTGGGGAAAAACAGACACTTCCCCCTCTCCCTTCCACTGCATATGAAAAGACCCTTTACACAAACAGAAGCAAGCTGGAGTAGGTATACGTCAGTATTCTCCTAAAACTTTGGGGCTTGGTTAGGAGTCTGAAATCAGAGCAATGTTATTTAAAAATAAGCAAAACTATACGTTTAAAAAAAAAGCAACAACCTGTATGGGCTATATAAATGGATCGTCTACAAAACATTTATGCAAAGAAAAATTGAGTGTATAATGGCCCTTTAAATAGGAACAGTTTGGACGTCTGCTATAAGCATGCATGGATGATGGACTAAATATCTGACAAGTGAATTGGTGCTGCCAACTGGCTGAATGTATTGCTAAAATATGAGGTTTTGCTTTTGCTCAAAATTCTAAATAATGAGATGGGCTGAAATAGGGGTTGAGAGCAGAAATTCTCAACTGCAGTCAAATTTCAGGTATCTGATGTTTTAACATGGCCAAAAGTCATCCAAAAAGTACCGAACATTGCACTTGCCTTACTGTCTATGATGGATTAAAACTTAAAACTACTTTACGGATGATAATAGAAAAATTGGTACTACCATGATCTGTCTACACGAGTATGGAAAGCTTCAAATAACTTAATTATGAATCTAAACACTCAAACATTTTAAAGGGGTCATAAAAGTGCAAAAGGAAAATGCACTGTGTTTGCACTAATGTGTTTGAGCATCTTACTATGGCACCATTGCTTGTATATAGCAATCAAGTAATTTAGTGGACCCAGCCCTGCCTATATATTTAACACTAGCTTGGGCTGTGCATTGCACTGGAGGGTGCATTGTCTGGGCAGTATGCATTGTTACAATAGCATGTGTTCAGCATGTGAACATTTTATAAGTGAGGCATTAAGATAAGAATTATACAAGAATTAAACAAGGATTGGGCAAGGGGCAAGACACAAGGCAAGCACTCTTGTAATTTTGCGTTTTAAGTATCTAATTCTTTCCTTACGCAAGTGATGCTGTAATTCTGTGTTTAATGTGTTTAATTGGCTCCCACTTTTGTAAAAATATATTCATATTCCTTTTTTGCTACCTCTTGCCTCTATAACAAACTACTTTACTCAATTACTCCTTCCCCCCTCACCACCTGCCCTGTTCATTAGCCCATCTCTCTTAAACTGACCTTACTTTTGTACTCATAAACTTCACACATTTGTAGACTCCCTCTCTCCCCCCTGCACCTTACCTCATTAATGCAAATCTGCATCTCACCTCATGTCACTCTCCCTCCTGCTCATACTAGCTGCTGCTGACATTTCCCCTAATCCTGTTCCCCAATAACTTCCTAGCCGTGCACATCCATGTGTACCTTTCCACAGACTCAGCAAACACAACTCTGCTAAATTTACTCACATTCCTCTTGTATCTAACGCCACAACCCCCTTAACTTGTACACTCTCTCTTCCTTAACCTTCTGGCTCTCACAGAAGCTTGGCTCTCTCCTTTAGACACAGCATCCACCGCTGCATTATCACATGGGTGTCTCCACTCCAGCCATACTCCTAGGTCTGGTAACAGACAAGGAGGTGGTGTAGGGTTTTTTGTCCACTCATTGCACCTTTCAACAAATACAACCCATCTCTTCCCTCACATTTTCCTCATTCGAAACCCACATGATTCGCTTATTTTCTCTCCTCTCTATACATGTTGCAGTCATATACCACCACCTGGTTCCTCAACTCAATTTCTAGATCACTTTGCTGCCTGGCTACCTTATTTCCTTTCCTCAGACATCCCTCTTAATAATCCCACTGCACCCTCTGCAAAACAACTTCTGCAACTCACTTCTTCTTTCGGTCTGTCACAATGGACTGACTCTCCCACTCACAAAGATGGTCACTACCTTGGTCTGATATTTAGCTATCGATGCACTCTCTCATACTTCGCAAACTCCCATTTTCCTGTTTCTGACCATCATCTTCTCAGTTGCAACATCTCATTCCTCCCTACAACTCTCCCTCCTTCAACCCCTCACACCAAACTTCACAGAAGCATTAAGTCATTAGATCAGAAACAGCTTGCTAGTTCTCCCGAACCTATCCTCTCATCACTCCTCCTTTTCCTTCCCTGACCAATCAATCTGCCACTATAATTCCACACTTACCTCAGTCCTTGACAATCTGGCCCCTCCTATTATAGCTTGGAAACCACACACTCACCCTCAGCCCTGGCATACTCATCTGACACAGTACCTACACAGAAGTTCCCGTACTGCTGAGCGGCATTGGAGAAAATCTCGGAGTTTAGCTGATTTTCTTCACTACAAGTTCATCTTGAACTCCTACTACTCTGCCATTAATCTTTATAAGCAACACTTCTTCTCTACTCTTATCTCCACTCTTTCTTCAAACCCAAAACATCTGTTCTCCACTTTCAACACTCTTCTCTGCCCACCCCCACCTCCTAATACAACTTCCCTGTCAGCTCAAGATTTTGCCAGCCACTTCAATAACAAAATCAATTCCATCAGAAACAAAATCAGCTCTCAACATGCTTCCAGACCTGCACCCCTCAAAAGCTTGCAATTAACCAAAACCCACATAGCCATATATTTAGAGGTTTTTGCACTTATACATATTCACCTCACTACCTGGCCCCTCGACCCCATCCCCTCACAGCTACTCCCCTCCCTCTTTTCTACCCTTACCCTATACTCATTTTCAACCTCACCCTCAGCACTGTTATATCTCCATCATCTTAAAAACATGCACTGGTCACACCTATCCTCAAAAAAGCTTCTTTTGATCCAACCTCCTCATCCAACTACTGCCCTATTTCCCTACTCCCTCTTGCCTCAAAGCTTTTTGAAAAGCAAGTACATGCACGCCTATCCCATTTCCTTACAGTACACTCCCTCCTTGACCCACTGCAATCTGGATTTCGCCCCCATCACTCCACAGATACAGCAATCATTATGGTTACCAATGACCCACTTACAGCAAAAGCCAAAGGCCACTTCTCTCTGCTTATCCTCCTTGATATGTCTGCAGCCTTTGATACTGTTAACCACCCTCTTTTGCTCCAAACCCTCCAATCCTTCATTTGTGACACAGCCCTCTCATGGTTCTTTTCCTACCTGTCTAACCGTACCTTTAGTGTAGCTTCTATGGAGCTTACTCTGCCCCGTTATCAATTTCTGTTGGGCTACCGCAAGGCTCTGTCCTTCGTCCCCTTCTCTTCTCAATCTACACATCATCATTAGGTTCCCTAATAAAGTCCCATGGGTTTCAATATCATTTGTATGCTGTTGACACTCAAATCTACATCTCTGCTCCAGACCTATCTCCTTCCTTGCTAACCCGTGTCACTAATTGTCTTTATCACATCTCTTCATGGATGTCCTCTCACTACCATAAGCTAAATCTTTCCAAAACTGAGCTCCTTATTTTACCCCTTCTTCTAAAATCTCCATCCCCCATTTCTCTATAACTGTTGAAAACTCCATCATTATCCCTACCCCACATGCCCAATGTCTTGGGGGTCACACTTGACTCAGATCTTTCTTCCACTCCTCACATTCAGGCTTTGGCTAAATCCTGCAGATTCCACCTTAAAACATCTCTAAAATTAGACATTTCCTTACACAAGACACAACTAAGATTTTAATCCACTCTATCATCCTTTCCCATCGTGACTAGTAGAACTCTGTCCTCTCTGGTCCCAGCTGCCATCTAGCTCATTTACAATCCATAATTAATGCATCTGCCAGGCTCATCTTCCTTACACGTCGCTCTTCATCTGCTGCACCTCTCTGCCAATCCCTTCACTGGCATCCTCTTGTCTCCAGGATTAAATACAAAATTCTGACTCTGACATACAAAGCCCTCAACTGCACTGCTCCTTTCTATATCTCAGACCTTGTCTCCAAATACTCTCCCTCCCGTCCCCATTGCTCTGCTCAAAACCTCCTACTCTCCTCCTCTCTTGTTACTGCCTCACATTCCCATTTACAGGAGTTCTCCAGACCGGCTCCCATCTTATGGAACCCTCTGCCTTGCTCCACAAGACTCTCCCCTAATTTTGAAAGCTTCAAGCACTCCCTAAAGACTCTTCTGTTCAGGGATGCATACAACCTACACAAACCTTATCTAACAGTTCCTCTCCTCCATTACTATCTGCCATGAACCCCCTTAGCATGTAAGTCTAAGAGCCCAACTGCTTGCAGATCACCTTCACAAGAGCTGACTACAACAGTGGGACTCTAGGCAGGAACCTCTACCCATTTGATCCCTATAATTGCTACCTTGTATACAACCTATGTTTATAACGCTGGGGAATCTGTTGGCGCTCTACAAATAACTAATAATAATAATAATAAAATATATAGCAATGTGTTTAATCCCTGCAAAGGTGTTAACCACATAAAGCTCCATCGCAGCAAAGCACTATTGGAAATTAGCTGAACACATCTGAGCCAATCACAAGGAGCATTTAAGTGTAGCCACCAATCACCAGCTAGTTCCCATCAATGTGTCCCCTAATTTCTTTTAGAAGTGTGAGCAAAAAAAATTGTCCTGAGATTAAAACAAGTATTTTAAAATAAAGATACAGCGCTAAAAAGCACTGATATAAATGTGTAAGAAATAAATATAATATGACAAAACTGGTATCTGAATATAAATGTAATAACTAAATAAAATACACATATAAAGTATACTAAAGGGATGTATCTTTTAGAAACAATAAAATATTGAGTTGATGCGCAGTACTATGTTGAAAAGCAAGCTAAAAACAAAGCATGAATCGTCTTTGGAACGACATTCACTGTTATTGTAAATCTTTAAGGTGAGCAAGAAAATGAGGCTGGATTTTGTGCCTTAAGAAAGTGCTTGTGTTTAAAAGAGAAACTTATCTGAATAAGACTTGAAGTCCGTTACCGATGGTTACAAACTAGATCCCTCTACTGATGTTTTTTCTGCGTCTTCGGGAGTTGATAAAGATCCTGATTCTATGACCGGTGTTAATAAACCAAATTTCACTCTCTGAACGGTAGTATAGTTAGTCTCGCTCTGTGAGCGGTGATAAAAACAATTTGTTGCTGCCGTAACCAGGTGATACCCACATGACCTATGTGCACATGACTCTAGGTTAAGGGTCAGATGTGTATAATAAGAAATGTCAATATAAACAGTAACAGTTTATGTAACTCCTTGTTACTTGTAGCGATTATGTTTATATACTTGCAACTTTGTTTCTTTTATGATTCCTAGGTGAATCCTCTGTGCTATCTGTATCAGCAATACACCCCCTCCATTCTATATACAAACTCCTGAGGGTGGGTACATGATGTATGATATTTATGGTGGCAGAAATGACCACAAAAGGTCTCAGTCAACGCGTTTCGCCCTTTACAACTGGGCTTTATCAAGGTTTCTGGATACTGGTCATTCTATCTGCCTTTAAAAAGAGTGCACTTTCATTTGATAGGCTTACATTGCTGTCCTATCCAATGCCTTTTTGCAATTAAGGTGGTAGTGTTAAATGTATCTTTTCAAGTGAATGTACATTTGTGAATGTTCCAAACAATGTTTTAAAATAATTTTACTAATTTCTCTTATCTTTTACATAAGTATCAATATTATTTGCAACCTATTTGAGTGAAGAGAATATTGAATTCTAAGGTATATTCTTAAAAATAATAGATACAGCAATATTCCTATATACATTTCCTCAAGGATACCGTATTTATTCTTAAGGTGGAATGGAGTCGAATATTTTTTAAAAGACTTTTATAATTTATTTTGATAATATAAGAAAGTAAATGTAAATGATATTTGGAGCATAAAAAGAGTATGAAGAGATAGGATATCCTTTCAATCACATTTAACAGCTATCTTTTAAGAGTGGTTTAGGAAGAGAAGGAAATAACTAATAAAGTCTATGAAGCCAATAAATAGTTACTAAGTTAGAATTAAGGGTCCTTAATAGGATACTATATACTGTAGGTCCTCTCAAATAACATAACTAACAACGTTTATGGGCATCGCATAATTGTGGAAGGGAATGTGTGGACAAGAAATTAAATGGGATAGTACAAATCCTTTATATGTAAATAGGATATTGGGCACAAATTGTTAAGGCATGTAAACATATACAGTATAATGACTAATTATTAAGTAATAATAATAATAATAATAATAAGGGGGCTTTAATAGGGTACTATATAAGTTCTCTTGTTTTCAAAAGTTGTCACTGTCTTTCGATATAGCATGATGTAAGGGGATATAAGGACTAAAGATATAGTTGGAACATATATAGCTTTTAAATATGGATATGATATTTAGACACATAATATAAGGGCATGTGAACATACATGTGTGTGAAGAAAAATATATCACCTAGGAATTAAAATTAGAGCGTGTAGTTGTTAGTGATTTTATAGATTTCATTTTATTGCTATATTTACAGGCCCTGCATCCAAAAGACAGGAAAAAAACAAAGAGTTTATACCACTCTAAACTTCTATCTTGCATTTTATCTTTCTCAGGTTTAAGTTAACTTGGAGCTAACTTGCTTTTAAAATCTTGTGCTTTTCTGTAGATCATTCTTGGCCGTTATCGTACTTTATCCTCTATAATGGGGTCTGTTTGGACTAGGTGCCAGTGTTTGTTTAGAATTGTATTAATGGTTCTGGTATCATTATTAAAATCTATTATAAAAGGAACTGTTATTTTATCATTGTCTGAACTTGAGGTAATTTCATTCATATTCGAATTTTGATTTACCTCTTACTTTGCTTTAATTAATATTTGTGGATCATAACCTCTTTCTAAAAATTTATTTTTTAAAATATTTGTTTGCTTTTCATAGTCTTTCAATTTAGAACAATTTCTTTTAATTCGCAAAGATTGCCTTTTGGTATGTTTTCTATCCATTTTCCTTATTGAACAAAGGGAATTTATTCTAAAAGTGATCGATTTTATTTTGAACCAAAACTATTTTTCATTTCACAAAAAAAAATTTATACAAAAAAGGGGTACAGCTATGGGCACGGTAATCACACCCAGTTATGCTAATCTGTTATAGGTTATTGGGAGGAATCAATTTTCCCCAACCATAAACTGGGTGCAAATCACACCTGTAATGCCCCGGGGTCTGGAGACGGCCGGAAGGGGCGGAGCTGCACGGACGCTGCGTGCGGTAGCGCTTTGGCTGGGAGAGAGCGTGCAACAAGCCCCAAGTGCTCCGAGGATTTGGCTCGACAAGCCTGACCTTTAGGCGATCTGCCTGGTGCCCGCAGCAGTAGCGGGAAGCTTGGAACCCGACGGAGGGTGAGCAAAACGGCCGCCACGAAATAGGCGTAACAGCAGACCCATTGCCTGGGTCACCTCTTGGAGGAGCAGAGCTCCGGAGTGGAGAGACATCTACAAACGGCAAGAGATAAGTACGCTTGCAAGTCCGGAGAGACAGTAAACAACCTCAATGTAAGGTACTTTTTCTTTTTACTGTTTGGAAGAACCGGTGTGGGGGGAACGAAGATTAAGGGAGACAGGACAAGGCCAGGTATGCACTTTTGATGATGCCTATTGGGGAATATGTAAAGAATTGGTGGAATAGGGGCTAAGGAAGGAGGTCCCCAAGTAGACAAGGCCTGTTCGTGGAAGGGCGATCAGCGTAATAACCCCCCCTAATATGAAACAGCATACTGATGCAAGCAGGGCCCCCCCCACGAAGAATAACATATAATAAGGCGTCCAGGAGAGATTCAACAGAGGATTCTTGTTGTGTATTGTATTAATGGTTGAGATGCCTAAAGTAAAAGAAAGTGCTGTAGCAGTATCTCTTGGAGTAAGGAAACCTCTATACTACAGCTGTTATTAGCCAGGTACCGCAAGGTGGGTGAAGTCCTGGCGGAACAGGAAGGAGAAGAATATACTCCCCTTTTTTTTCTCTCCCGTTTCTCTCTGGGCTAATTGGTATGGTTTACATTGGTTGCAGCTTATACTCAAGATCACTATAAATTTTGCTGAAGGAAAAATAACTGGCCTGTGGACGAGTTTGCTATAGAAGCTTATAAAGGCTATTGAATGCTGCCAGTCTAAGACTGTGTTATCTGACTATACAGGAGCCTATAGCAAGAAGGCAATTATAACGGATAAGTAGAAACAGGGCGAAGCATCGGCTAGATTTGGTGCAAATAGTCAGCGACAGTCTGCCCTTAGCACCAATAGAAGGATATATCTATAGAGACACTTGGAAAATTAATTATAAGAACGTTTAATAGGAACTGGACTGCTCAGAGAATCTTAAGAGCTATATATTAAGCTATATTTAATTTTTCTGTGGCAAGATACAAAGCACTAGGTTCCCAAAGTATTGTAATAGGCTAAGATTTAACATTGTATAACTATGGTAATTTAAGAAAATCCTAGAAAAGTTAAATGTTTAACTGTGGTTAGCTAAAGCTCTGAAAGAATATACATAATAACACATTATAAAGGCTTGCTTGGAAACCTACTGAGACATTGGGTATCTAAGGAATATGAGCTATATTGACATCTATATATAATTCAGTGTTTCTAAAAAATACAGATAACTGTTTCTCGACTTATAATCAGGCATTACCGTAGTTAGTCACACCCTACACGAATATAAGTGTTAACACACCACTTAGAATTTACCCCTCACACGTCAATCACTTCCCCTTTTCATCCCCTTTTCTTCCTTTTTTTTTTTTTTTTCTACCCTTCTCCAGTCCCCTCACCTGGATCTGTTTAGGCCACCAGCAGGCCCTTATTAGTCTATATCACTTATACACATACATATGGAAAGGTTTGTCACTATTAAAAATAAATCACCGGCAATGCCACCAAAAGGGAAAGAAAAGAAAAGTCTAAAAAGAAACAGTTTAGACATAGAGAATAGAAGCGTGCTTGAAACATCAAATATATATACAATGGAGTCTCAGGACCTAGTAAAACAATTATCAGACATTATGTTGCCCCAATTTGACCAGGTAAAGAGGGACATTTCAGAATTAAGGGCAGAAGTTAAACAGTTTTCAGAGAGGTTACAAGAAGCAGAAATCAGAATATCTGATATAGAAGATATGAATGTCAGACATGAGACTAAATTAAAGGAACAATCTAGCCAAATACATGTACTACAAAATAAGGTTGAAGAATTAGAGGACCGAGCTAGACAAAGCAATGTCAGAATTATAGGACTCCCAGAGATAGAGGAATTTCAGGATTTAATACACTTTACGGCAATACAGCTACCTCTAGGATTGGGTATGCAAATCCCCCCACAAGGGATACAGGTTGAAAGAGCGCACAGAGTAGGTAGCGCTAGAACCTATGCAGATGGTAAGACTAAGATTAGACCAGTTATTGTTAAGTATTTGAACTTTCAAGATAAAGCCATGATTATGAGTCAATATAGGAAAAAATTCCCAGTAAAGATAGGAGAGTATAACATCTTGCTTTTCCAAGATTTTTCAGTAGAAACGTCAAAAAAACGAAAAGAAATGGTACCTATTTGTACAAGCTTAATCAAATCAGGTTTGAAAGCTTCAATCATATATCCAGCCAAAATCAAAATTTTTAATGAACAGGGAAACGTTCTACTGAATAATTACGAAGAAGCGAAAGATTTCCTATACTCTAGACAGAATTCTTAGTAACAAGAACATAGATATAGGAAGTACCTCAAAAAAGATATTAACCAGGTTCTAAGAAAGAATAAAGTTTGAGATGAGTAATAGTTTTAATATTATGGTTAATAGGCTAGAGCAGTTAGGTTTATAGTTCTAGCTGAGCATGATGTTCTCAGCATTTGTGGGCGATACGGAGGAGGTTTCCTCTGTATCTGGTTTTTATATTATGTTTTGATTTATTGTTTATTATGTTTTATGTTATGTTCTATTTTCCCATCCCTGTCTTTCCTTACCCAAGGGCCCCCCCCCCTGTTTTTTTTTTTGTTGTTTTTTTCCTCCCGTTGTTTTTTCTCGCAATGCGCTATAGGGTTTATTATAATATTTGATGGCTGAACAACTAAAAGTAATATCATGGAATGTGGGAGGGATTTCCTCATTATGGAAACGGAAGAATATTTTGAAACAATGTAAAAAAAATAATGCAGATATAATTATGTTACAAGAGACACATCTAAAAAAACAGGAATTAGACAAACTTAAAGTAGGATGGGTAGAGGAGGTGATTGCAACACCCTGCACGACAAGAAAAAGAGGCATAGCAATCATATTAAATAAAAAATTAGATTACAAAATTGTGGGGAAAGAATTAGATATAGAAGGAAGGTTTGCAATTCTACATATTATAGTATACGAAAGATCTCTGATTTTATGCAATATTTATGGTCCAAATAGCCTAGATAAAGCTTTCTGGAACAAGATTCAAGTCATTCTAATGAAATATGGTACGGAGAACATAATATTGGGAGGCGATTTAAATATGGTGATGTATCCAACATTAGACAGGCTAAAACCCTCTAGGAATAGCAATAGCCGAGCAGAAACTAAACTACTTAAGAATTTGTGTAAAAATTTAAAACTTAAGGACATTTGGAGAATTCAGAACCCAGATGTAAAATGTTTTTCTTGTATATCCCATAGTCATAAAACTATGTCTAGGATAGATGCTTTCTTGATTTCGGAAAACTTATTAGGTGCAGAAATATCAGCAGATATCAAAGAGGTGGTAATATCGGACCATGCTATTATCGTTCTAAATTTTAAGTTTAAAGGGGTCAAAAGAGACCCAGCAAAGTTTTTTTTCCCGACATACTTAAGTACAAATGTACAATTCAAGGACTGGTTAAAGAGAAAATGGCAGGAATATATGTATTACAATAAGGAATATGAAAATAGCTATGAAATTTTCTGGGAGGCTTTTAAAGCCTTCATTAGAGGGGAAATCAAGGCGTATTTAGTGAAAAATAAGCGGATAGCACAACAGAAAGAGTTACAGCTAGCAGGACAAGTACGTAATTGTTATAATGCGTTCTTAAGTGATAGATCAGGGACACTCTGGGACAAATATATAAGGGCCAAACTAGGAAGAGACACTTTTCTCATGCAAAAGGTAAGACAAGAAGATCTTAGAACAAGGGCATTTTTCTACAGACATAGTGGCAGGGCTGGTAAATTTTTGGCAAATTTAGTAAGAGTCAGGAAGAAGAAACGGGCTATAGAGACGATTAGAAAGGGATCAGAGAGATTGACCAATATTAAAGAAATAAACGAGTATATATATAAATATTTTGCAGGAAGAAATAATCCCTACGTTAGAAGGCCTTTTTAACAAATATATATATTAATAATAAAATGCAGTCCAAATATTTTACAACTTCAACAATTTCATTAGTCTTGAAAAAAGGTAAGAACCCGGAAGAGATGGGTTCATACAGACCCATCTCATTGTTAAATAGCGACTATAAACTACTTATGAGTGTAATTGCCCAAAGACTAAAGAAAATGATGGCCCCATTAATACATAAAGATCAAGTTGGCTTTATGCCTAATAGGACTTCTACAACCAATCTGAGGAAAGTACAGTTGATAATAGACTACTATTGGAACCAGATTAAAAAAAAGGGAAAGGGGATTCAAACAGATATGGCTATCACATCTATAGATGCTGAAAAAGCCTCTGATATGATTACATGGGATCATTTATTTACAACAATTAGAAACTTCGGAATCACAGGTTCTTTCCTCAGATTGGTACAACTGATATATAACGAGCCGCAGGCTAACATCTTGATAAATGGTAATATATCACAAAACTTCACTTTACAGAAAGGAACCAGACAAGGGTGCCCGTTATCCCCTTATTTGTTCAATTTAGCTATTGAACCTTTAGCGATATATTTGAGAAAGGAAATAGATGGGATATGGCTAGGGAATAGAAGAATTACGCTTTTACTATACGCTGATGACTTACTAGTCTTCCTAAGAGATACGCAAAAAAATATTCCTCTATTAATTCAAATTCTATGTGAATTCGGTAAGTTTGCTGGCTATAAAGTAAATCTTGATAAATCAGAGATTTTTTGGTTAAAAGAAAAAAGAGATAGTTATAAGAATGCTCCATTTAAGAATGCAAATGGAAAGTTAAAATATTTAGGTATCATACTGTCTAGAGACCCTGAAAATTGGTATACACTAAATTACCCACAAATTTGGGCAAAATTGTCTAAGGATATGGCCAGCTGGGCTAATTTTCCACTAACCTTGTCAGGTAAAATAAACCTAATTAAAATGGTCCTATTCCCTAAAATCCTGTACTTACTACAAAATTTACCTAGATTTATCAATCGTAAGGATTTAGTATCATTTAAACGGGACTGTCTAAAATTTTTATGGGGCAACAAACGTAAAGCGATTGCATTACATAATTTGTCACTATTTAAAACAGGGGGTGGCTTAGCTTTTCCAGATATAGAGCTATATAATTTAATATGTATGGGTAAATTTGCATTAGAATGGCTAACAGAGGAAAACTATTTCGCCACAAATGATATAGAAGAATTTCTGGTGGCCCCATATGGCTTAAAAGCTTTATTACATTACAATGGGAAATTACCAGATAAAGTTAAAAAGCTATCCACCGTTAAGAATATAATTATTGCATGGCAAAAACTTTTGAAATTACTATGAGTTAGCCCGGAATACTCAAAATACTTGACTATAGTGGGGAACCCCAATTTTATACCAGCAATAGAGTCGAAAGTCTTCCATAGATGGAAAAGGAAGGGCCTAACTTTCATACAACAACTGCAAGATAGGGACACTAAAGCTTGTAGAACGTTCCAGGATTTAAGAAGTGAGTTTGGAATCCCAAACAATGAATTTTACGCGTACTTGCAAATACGGCATTTTCTAGAAACTTTTAACAAAGAATCTATACAAGATAGTTTAGGCGAAAAGATGAATATGGTACTGAATATGTATAGTCAAGGAAACTATTCTATCTCCTTTTGGTACAAGATAATAAAAAAGTTCCAAGAAACAACAAGAATAGGGGCTTTAGCAGCAAGCTGGCGACAGCCAATTGAGAGGCTACAAAAAAGTTTCAATTTAGTAGACAAAGCAACACTATCTATAGGTTGGAGAGAGTCCCAAATGAAAGTGATAAATAAGGTATATATTACACCTGCCGTAAAAGCTAAATGGGATAAAAATGCCGAAAATAAATGTGCTAGATGCAGCTTCCCTTTAGCGGATCTGACCCATTGTCTATGGTCCTGCCCAAAGATTCAAAAATTCTGGAGTAAGTTGAATTTCTGGCTGAACAGAATTAACGGGAAAAAGATTAAGTTAGAAAAAGAGGATATTATCTTTATGTATCAAACTCCCAGACAACAGATTAATTTTAAATTTGTAAATACAGCAATATTAATAGGGAGGTCCTTAATCCTGAAATATTGGAAGTCCACGAAAGCCCCCAGTTTAATAGAGTGTATTAATAAAATTAAGGGACAACTAATAGTGGAGCAATTTGATACGACAGTTAATTCTGAAACTCAGATCAAACGCTTCCTTGACAAGTGGAGGAGATTTATTCAGGCTTTTTCGGAAATAGAACAGAAACGGTTAATATACCCTTTTAGAGAGTCAGAAACATTGAATAATGCGATTGCTAGAAATGAGTTTCCAAATTGGAATTAAGTATTGGGCCCCCCCCCCCTTCCCTTGTTGTGGGTTTGTTTTTCCCCTCCCTTTTTTTTTTTTTTTTTTTTTGTTTGTTCGTATAAAACTGAAGTACGAAAATTATAGTTGTAATAAGGATGAGATGATTGCCTTGTATGGCGAATTTTTTGTTTTTTTGTGTTTGTATAAAACTGAAGTACGAAAATTATAGTTGTAATAAGGTTGAGATGATTGCCTTGCATGGCGAATTTTTTGTTTTGTTTTCATGATGTCGGGAATGCCCTGTCATATCTATTTGTTTTATTTTATGTTCAATAAAAATTTAAAAAAAAAAAAAAAAAAAAAACTGGGTGCAAATCTTGTTCTATATAGGAGATTCATTGACGATGTGATTGTTATGTGGAAGGCAGACATGTTATGTTAGGACTAGAAGAATTGATCAAATATATGAATACGAATGATATGGGTATAACATTGAGATGAGTACAAAACATATAACTTTTCTTGACCTAGATATAGAAGTTGCAGCAGGAGAACTAGTCACATCAACACTTTTTAAGGAGGTGGATGCCAATAATTGTATTCATTTTAAAAGCTGCCCCTTTGGAAAATGGATAGAAAACATACCAAAAGGGCAATATTTGTGAATTTAAAGAAATTGCTCTAAATTTAACTATGACTATGAAAATCAAACATAAATTTTAGAAAGAAAATTTTTAGAAAGAGGTTATGATCCACAAATATTAATTAAAGCAAAGGAAGAGGTAAACCTGAAAGATAGGGGTAGCCTTTTAATATATCAAAATAAATCCAGAAACCAAAATTTGAATATGAATGAAATTACCTCAAGTTCAAACAATGATAAAATAACAGTTCCTTTTATAACAGATAGACAGAAAAGCACAACATTTTAAAAACAAGTTAGCTAAAAGTGAACTGAAACCAGAGAAAGAATGCAAGATAGAAGTTTAGAGGGGGATAAACTCTTTGTTTTTTTCCTGTGTTTTGGATGCCGGGCCTGTACATATAGCAATAAAATTAAATCTATAAAATCACCAACTAACAACTACACGCTAAAAATAAAATATACTATCAGATGCCAGGATAAAGGCATCATTTATGCTATAGATTGTCCATGCAGAAAATTATATATTGGCGAAACTACCAGGACCCTAAGGGAGAGAATTAGGGAACATCTCTCCTGCATTGAAAGAGGTAACTGGAATACATATCTTTACAAAGGTGACAATATGGAAAGAAAATTGTTGCAGATAGAACCAGAAACCATTTATAATATGGACACTCTGTGCTCATCTGGATTAAATTCGGAAATAGACATTTCTGTATTCCTCTAATTTTAAATCCTTGGTGATATATTTTTCTTCACACACATGTATGTTACATGCCCTTATATTATGTGTCTAAATATCATGTCCATATTTAAAGGCTATATATGTTCCAACTTTATCTATAGTCCTTATATCCCCTTACATCATGCTATATCGAAAAGACAGTGACAAATATTGAAAACGAGAGGACTTATATAGTACCCTATTAAAGCTCCCTTATTATTATTATTTTTACAACTTAGTCATTATATATGTTCACATGCCTTAACAATTTGTGCCCAAGATCATATTTACATATAAAGGATTTAGTCTATCCCATTTTATTTCTAGTCCACACATTCCCTTCCATAATTATGTGATGCCAATAAATGTTGTTAGTTATGTTATTTGAAAGGACCTATATAGTATCCTATTAAGGACCCTTAATTCTAACTTAGTAACTATTTATTGGCTTCATAGACTTTATTAGTTATTTCCTTCTCTTCCTAAACCACTCTTAAAAGATAGCTGTTAAATGTGATTGAAAGGATATCCTATCTCTACATACTCTTTTTATGCTCCAAATATTGTTTACATACTTTCTTATAAAATCGAAATAAATGATAACTGTCTTTTAAAAAATAATCAATTCCATTCCACCTTAAGAATAAATACGGTATCCTTAAAGAAATGTATATAGGAATATTGCTGCATCTATTATTTTTAAGAATATACCTTAAAATACAATATACTCTTCACTCAAATTGGTTGTAAATAATATTGATACTTATGTAAAAGATAAGAGAAATTAGTAAAATTGTTTTAAAACATTGTTTGAAAAATTCACAAACATACATTCCCTTGAAAAGATACATTTAACAATACAACCTTAAATGCAAAAAGGCATTGGATAGGACAGTATTGTAAGCCTATCACATGAAAATGCACCCTTTTTAAAGGCAGATAGAATGACCAGTATCCAGAAGTCTTGATAAAGCCCAGTTATAAAGAGCAAAACGCATTGACTGAGACCACTTGAGGTCATTTCTGCCACCACATTGAAACATCATACATCCTGCACCCACCCTGAGGAGTTTGAATATATAACAGAGGGGGTGTATTGCTGATACAGACAACACAGAGGATTCCCCTAGGAATCATAAAAGAAACAAAGTCGCAAGTATATAAATGTAACTGCTACAAGTTACAAGGAGTTACATAAACTGTTACTATTTATATTGAAATTTCTTATTATACACATCTGACCCTTAACCTAGTGTCATGTGCACATAGGTCACATGGGTATCACCTGGATGCGGCAGCAACAAATTCTTTTTATCACCTCTCACGGAGTGAGACTAACTATACAACCACTCAGAGAGTGAAATTTGGTTTATTAACACCGGTCATAGAATCAGGATCTTTATCAACTCCCCAAGATGTGGAAAAAAACATCAGTAGAGGGATCTAAATTGTAACCATCGGTAACGGACTTCAAGTCTTATTCAGAGAAGTTTCTCTTTTAAACACAAGCACTTTCTTAAGACACAAAATCCAGCCTCATTTTATTGCTCACCTTAGAGATTTACAATAACAGTGAATGCCGTTCCAAAGATGATTCATACTTTGTTTTTAGCTTGCTTTTCAACATAGTACTGCGCATCAACTCAATATTTTATTGTTTCTAAAAGAGACGTCCCTTTAGTATACTTTATATGTGTATTTTATTTAGCTATTAAATTTATATTCAGATACCAGTTTTGTCATATTATATTTATTTCTTACACATTTATATTGGCACTTTTTTGCACTGTATCTTTGTTTATTATTGTGTGTTTTACATTTAAGTTGATTCAGAGGGGTCACTTTGATACAGCAGGATTTTGTGATATTTTTATTATTGGAGCGCTCTTTATCTCCCCTTTTTTCACATTAAAACAAGTATTTCCATTTGCTTCATATAGATGCTGGAGGAGATGCAAACCGATAGGCACCATGTTTCATATTTGGTGGTTGGGCATTAAGATTCAATGTTTTTTGGGAGCAAATTAAAACTCACACACAAATTATTGGAGTGCAACGTTTTATTAGACTCACAAATATTGTTATTCTATGACATCCCCAGACTACAATTCAATATCCATTCCAGTGCCCCAGGTTTTTAGAGCACACCACGGCACCTACCCTGTAAATGTGGTTGTCGCTAATTAGTCTGAAGCTAACCCTATATAGACATTTTTACTCTTTGTAAATAAGCTAGATTTTTATCACAATATGATGTTCATTTGGAAATCAAGACAGCAAATTCCCTCATAAAGTATCCCTTAATAGCCTTCCCTCCTATGAATATTATTAACAGTGGGATTGTATACTAGTTATAATTGTTATGGCCATTACAGTTATATCTATAACCACAATTATAATTTTCCATTTTAGTGCACTTACTCATATAATTGGAGCATAGATCTAAAAATCTTTCTTCTTCTCGGTTTTGCTTAATTCTTCTTCTTATTTTTTACAAAAATTAGTCAGTACTTGTTATGTATGGTATATTTTTACGTGACACACTACTGATCTGTTCATATGTGAATGTTGTTCAGATGACTGTTAAAGTTCCTCCTTTGTACTCTACAGTACTAACTACATGATCATGAACTGGAAATATAAAAGTTCAAGGGACTCCTATTTTTCTTCAATTTAAGAGACTATGGCCTAGATTTGGAGTTTTGTCGGTAACGACCCGCGTAGCTAACGCCGGCTTTTTTCTGGCCGCACCATAAAAATAACTCTGGTATTGAGAGTCAACATAAAGGCTGTGTTAGGCTCCAAAAAAGGAGCGTAGAGCATTTTTAACGCAGCTTCAACTCTCGATACCAGAGTTGCTTACGCAAGCGGCCAGCATCAAAAACGTGGTCGTGCACGATTCCCCCATAGAAAACAATGGGGCTGTTTGAGCTGAAAAAAAACCTAACACCTGCAAAAAAGCCGCGTTCAGCTCCTAACGCAGCCCCATTGTTTGCTATGCGGAAACACTTCCTACGTCTGCACCTAACACTCTAACATGTACCCCGAGTCTAAACACCCCTAACCTTACACTTATTAACCCCTAATCTGCCGCCCCTGCTATCGCTGACCCCTGCATATTATTATTAACCCCTAATCTGCCGCTCCGTAAACCGCCGCTACTTACATTATCCCTATGTACCCCTAATCTGCTGCCCTAACATCGCCGACCCCTATATTATATTTATTAACGCCTAATCTGCCCCCCTCAACGTCGCCTCCACCTGCCTACACTTATTAACCCCTAATCTGCCGACCGGACCGCACCGCTATTATTATAAAGTTATTAACCCCTAATCCGCCTCACTAACCCTATAATAAATAGTATTAACCCCTAATCTGCCCTCCCTAACATCGCCCCCTATATTATATTTATTAACCCCTAACCTGCCCCCCACAACGTCGCCGCCAGCTACCTACAATAATTAACCCCTAATCTGCCGACCGCAAAGCGCCGCCACCTACATTATAGCTATGTACCCCTAATCTGCTGCCCCTAACACCGCCGACCCCTATATTATATTTATTAACCCCTAATCTGCCCCCCTCAACGTCGCCTCCACCTGCCTACACTTATTAACCCCTAATCTGCCGAGCAGATCTCACCGCTACTATAATAAAGTTATTAACCCCTAATCCGCCTCACTCCCGCCTCAATAACCCTATAATAAATAGTATTAACCCCTAATCTGCCCTCCCTAACATCGCCGACACCTAACTTCAATTATTAACCCCTAATCTGCCGACCTAATCTCGCCGCTACTGTAATAAATGGATTAACCCCTAAATCTAAGTCTAACCCTAACACTAACACCCCCCTAAGTTAAATATAATTTAAATCTAACGAAATAAATTAACTCTTATTAAATAAATTATTCCTATTTAAAGCTAAATAATTACCTGTAAAATAAATCCTAATATAGCTACAATATAAATTATAATTATATTATAGCTATTTTAGGATTAATATTTATTTTACAGGTAACTTTGTATTTATTTTAACCAGGTACAATAGCTATTAAATAGTTAAGAACTATTTAATAGCTAAAATAGTTAAAATAATTACAAAATTACCTGTAAAATAAATCCTAACCTAAGTTACAATTAAACCTAACACTACACTAGCAATAAATTAATTAAATAAACTACCTACAATTACCTACAATTAACCTAACACTACACTATCAATAAATTAATTAAATACAATTACTACAAATAAATACAATTAAATAAACTTGCTAAAGTACAAAAATAAAAAAGAACTAAGTTACAAAAAATAAAAAAATATTTACAAACATAAGAAAAATATTACAATTTTAAACTAATTACACCTACTCTAAGCCCCCTAATAAAATAAAAAAGCCCCCCAAAATAAAAAAATGCCCTACCCTATTCAAAATTACTAAAGTTCAAAGCTCTTTTACCTTACCAGCCCTGAACAGGGCCCTTTGCGGGGCATGCCCCAAGAAGTTCAGCTCTTTTGCCTGTAAAAAAAAACATACAATACCCAAGCCCCCCAACATTACACCCCACCACCCACATACCCCTAATCTAACCCAAACCCCCCTTAAATAAACCTAACACTAAGCCCCTGAAGATCATCCTACCTTGTCTTCACCTCACCGGGTTCACCGATCTGTCCAGAAGAGCTCCTCCGATGTCCTGATCCAAGCCCAAGCGGGGGGCTGAAGAGGTCCATGATCCGGCTGAAGTCTTCATCCAAGCGGGGCAGAAGAGGTCTTCCATCCGATTGAAGTCTTCATCCAAGCGGGATCTTCTATGGTCATCCATCCGGAGCGGAGCGGCAGGATCCTGAAGACCTCCGACGCGGAACATCCATCCTGGCCGACGACTGAACGACGAATGACGGTTCCTTTAAATGACGTCATCCAAGATGGCGTCCCTCAAATTCCGATTGGCTGATAGGATTCTATCAGCCAATCGGAATTAAGGTAGGAATATTCTGATTGGCTGATGGAATCAGCCAATCAGAATCAAGTTCAATCCGATTGGCTGATCCAATCAGCCAATCAGATTGAGCTCGCATTCTATTGGCTGTTCCAATCAGCCAATAGAATGCGAGCTCAATCTAATTGGCTGATTGGATCAGCCAATCGGATTGAACTTGATTCTGATTGGCTGATTCCATCAGCCAATCAGAATATTCCTACCTTAATTCCGATTGGCTGATAGAATCCTATCAGCCAATCGGAATTCGAGGGACGCCATCTTGGATGACGTCCCTTAAAGGAACCGTCATTCTTCAGTTGGACGTCGCCGGAAGAAGATGGGTCCGCGGTGGAGGTCTTCAGGATGGAGCCGGTCGTCATCGGATGAAGATAGAAGATGCCGCTTGGATCAAGATGGTTGCCGGTCCGGATCGCCTCTTCTTCCCGGATAGGATGAAGACTTTGGAGCCTCTTCTGGACCTCTTCAGCCACCGGATGATGGATCGCCAGCCCCCGCTTTGGTTGGATGAAGATTTTGGAGCCAGGACCGATCGGTGATACCTGGACAGGTGAAGACAAGGTAGGATGATATTCAGGGGCTTAGTGTTAGGTTTATTTAAGGGGGGTTTGGGTTAGATTAGGGGTATGTGGGTGGTGGGTTGTAATGTTGGGGGGGTATTGTATGTTTTTTTTTACAGGCAAAAGAGCTGAACTTCTTGGGGCATGCCCCGCAAAGGGCCCTGTTCAGGGCTGGTAAGGTAAAAGAGCTTTGAACTTTAGTAATTTAGAATAGGGTAGGCCATTTTTTATTTTGGGGGTCTTTGTTATTTTATTAGGGGGCTTAGAGTAGGTGCAATTAGTTTAAAATTGTTGTAATAATTTTCTTATGTTTGTAAATATTTTTTTATTTTTTGTAACTTAGTTCTATTTTATTTTTTGTACTTTAGTTAGTTTATTTCATTGTAGTTATTTGTAGGAATTGTATTTAATTTATTTATTGATAGTGTAGTGTTAGGTTTAATTGTAGGTAATTGTAGGTATTTTATTTAATTAATTTAATGATAGTATAGTGTTAGG
Source organism: Bombina bombina (assembly GCF_027579735.1). Taxonomy (NCBI): domain Eukaryota; kingdom Metazoa; phylum Chordata; class Amphibia; order Anura; family Bombinatoridae; genus Bombina; species Bombina bombina. The sequence continues at coordinate 308,794,489 of NC_069505.1, read as the reverse complement.
TTTAATTGTAATTTAGGTTAGGATTTATTTTACAGGTTATTTTGTAATTATTTTAACTAGGTAACTATTAAATAGTTCTTAACTATTTAATAGCTATTGTACCTGGTTAAAATAATTACAAAGTTGCCTGTAAAATAAATATTAATCCTAAAATAGCTATAATATAATTATAATTTATATTGTAGCTATATTAGGATTTATTTTACAGGTAAGTATTTAGCTTTAAATAGGAATAATTTATTTAATAAGAGATAATTAATTTCGTTAGATGTAAATTATATTTAACTTAGGGGGGTGTTAGTGTTAGGGTTAGACTTAGCTTTAGGGGTTAATACATTTATTAGAATAGCGGTGAGCTCCAGTCGGCAGATTAGGGGTTAATAATTGAAGTTAGGTGTCGGCGATGTTAGGGAGGGCAGATTAGGGGTTAATACTATTTATTATAGGGTTAGTGAGGCGGATTAGGGGTTAATAACTTTATTATAGTAGCGGTGCGGTCCGCTCGGCAGATTATTGGTTAATAAGTGTAGGCAGGTGGAGGCGACGTTGAGGGAGGCAGATTAGGGGTTAATAAATATAATATAGGGGTCGGCGGTGTTAGGGGCAGCAGATTAGGGGTACATAAGGATAACGTAGGTGGCGGCGCTTTGCGGTCGGCAGATTAGGGGTTAATAAGTGTAGGTAGCTGGCGGCGACGTTGTGGGGGGCAGATTAGGGGTTAATAAATATAATATAGGGGTCGGCGGTGTTAGGGGCAGCAGATTAGGGGTACATAAGTATAACGTAGGTGGCGGTCGGCAGATTAGGGGTTAAAAAAATTTAATAGAGTGTCGGCGATGTGGGGGGACCTCGGTTTAGGGGTACATAGGTAGTTTATGGGTGTTAGTGTACTTTAGAGTACAGTAGTTAAGAGCTTTATAAACCGGCGTTAGCCCAGAAAGCTCTTAACTACTGACTTTTTTCCTGCGGCTGGAGTTTTGTCGTTAGATGTCTAACGCTCACTTCAGACACGACTCTAAATACCGGAGTTAGAAAAATCCCATTGAAAAGATAGGATACGCAATTTACGTAAGGGGATCTGCGGTATGGAAAAGTCGCGGCTGAAAAGTGAGCGTTAGACCCTATTTTGAGTGACTCCAAATACCGGAGGTAGCCTAAAACCAGCGTTAGGAGCCTCTAACGCTGGTTTTCACGGCTAACGCCAAACTCCAAATCTAGGCCTATAAATGGATGTATTAAAATTTTAGTGTAACAATTGGCAGAGAAACTCTATGTATCAGATTTTTTTGTTTTTATGTTTATTCTTTCTTCAAGTGATGGTAAATCCGAGCGTTTAAAAAATGCTAGGATTTACATCACTAAAAATAAACGATAGTTTCATTAATCAGTTACTAAAAAAAGGGTGCTAATCTCACCCTTTCTGTACCATGGCAGCTCACTCAAGTCATCGACTCCAGCTGCCCATGGCACAGCATTCTTTACCAATGAGGTGACGTTTCCAGCTCTAAACCAATAGTTGTGCTGGGATGTCAGATGGCACACAAGGCTATTGGTTTAGAGGTGGAAACATCACCTCATTAAAAAAGAGCACTGTCCGGGGGCGGAGCCGACCAAGGAAGAGCATGGTCGCAAAGTTTTAGAGCTCCGATAGTGATCAGCCAGATAGGGGCCCAACCTGGGGGAAAATCTTATGCAATTAAGCTAAAGGGCATCAAAACGAATCCTGACTAGAACAGGAGGCAAGCGACCACAGTGACAGTCGTGTCATCAGGCAGAAATGCCCTTTTATCTGTAGCGGCAGAGAACGGGGCCTAGCTGGGAACAGAAAAGCCTACCTAAAGTTGGAACAACAGAGCTGCAGGCGAACAACGCATGGCGACAAGCTGGACATAAGCGGTGTACGATCACTCTCGCTAAGCAAGACGACACAAGACGCCATAAAGGCCCACAGAACCTGAGCGCACAAAGCTTAGAACACAGGGTGCACCATAACGGTTCCTGCAAAGACGCCATAAGAGGTACGTCACTTACACACTACGCTGAAACAGAACAGAGTGCCTTACATATACATCCCTGAAGTACAACTTAAGACTTTATCTGAACATAATACAGCTTGACAAGGCTACAGAACAAGCCAAAAGAGAACCCCAAACACGCTATACCACAAAATAATTGCAGTCACGCTATCATGGCGGCCAGGAATAAAAACAAAAACGACAAACAAAAACCGGCAACCCCAGGAGCAGGGAAACTTAACTCATTCTTCAAATTGACTGACACAGGGGGAGATTTAGAACCACCATATACTCACACTGAAGTCGATATGCAAGAGAGAACACAGTCTTCAGATGGAAGCAATTCACCCATAACAAAAGCGGACCTCTGCTCTCTTCCTACTAAACAAGATTTAACCACATTTATGTTACAGGTTAACAAAGCCATTAAAGATGGATTGGCAGACATCAAGAGAGACATAAATGCACTGGGAAATAGAGTACAACAATTAGAGGAACAGACAGAGGAAACTGTCATGACGACAGACACAATGGCCTTAGAATTGCAGCAACAAAATTCCACTATTCTTCAGCTACAGGCACAACTTGAAGATTTAGACAATAGAGGCCGGCGCCAAAATCTCCGTATCAGAGGGGTGCCAGAAAAAATTCTCCCTGCACAACTGCAATCTTATGCTCAGAATTTGTTCTGGTTTCTGCTGGAATCAGGCAATAACAACACAGTCACTATAGACAGAATACATAGAGCCCTTAGGGCGAAGCCTTCAGACACAGCACCACCACGGGACATTGTCCTTTGTTGCCACAAGTTTACAGATAAGGAGAGGATTCTACAAGCAGCAAGGAAAAGGCCATCCATTACATTCGGCGAGGACAGGCTTCAAATATATGCAGATCTAAGCCCAATGACACTTGCAAAACGCAAAGAGGCACGATACCTCACTCTGCATCTGACTGAGCTAGGGATCCCATACAGATGGGGCTTCCCTTTTTCAATAAAAGTGGTCAAGGACGATAAAACGTATGTATATAAAGAACCTGAGGATATTGACCAATTCTGCAAACACCTGGAAATCCCTCAACCTTCCTTGCCAAAATTACGGGACAACAAAGATGAACAAAGAGCAACTCTCCCACCGCACCCTCAACGTCCAAAATGGGTGACAATACCCAAGAAAAGGAAAAATGGCCAGGTGACAGGTGATAGTGAAGAGAACGCAGAAACATAGACCACCTGATAAGATCTGGACTCTTTTTTTTTTATGAAAACCAATGGACACTCTTATGTGGTATAGTATAGCACAGCCTAGTCAGAGAAAGATACATGGGACATATTCCACTATCCCCAAACAAAGCCCTTATTACCACCCCCTCCCCCGGGGGGCTGGCCGTCTGGTAGATTACTGGCAAATTTACTGCCTTTCAACCCCTTACCCCCTTTCTCCACTTTTCTCCTTCCGCCTTTTCTTGTTCCCACTTTTCCCCCCTCTCGCTTTCCCCCAGAACTTCCCTATAACAGGGAACTCTAACACCTAATAACGTTAGTGAAGGGCTGTGGGTCGGGCGGTTGGGAGGAGTTTGGGAACTAGTAATGATGATTGGTAAAATGTTAACATTATTTTTCTACTTGTTTATAAATGTTAATTTTCTTGTATTTTTTTTTAAGTTCGTCTGCTGCGACTCTTCAGGGCAATACTCACCCTCTCCTCATAAGGAACATCTGGATACTGATCAGGTACTCTCTCTCATTTCAATACACTACAAAGGTCTGGTACAGGACATGGTTTGTAAACATAGGATAAGATATGATATCATTAAACAAATGCGCAAGTATAACCTAGTATATATAGATGGCTGACCCAGTTATATCAATTATCACACAAAACACAAAGGGACTCAACTCACCTACCAAGCGTTCTATAGCCCTTAGAACCTTCAGGAAACATAAAGATTCCATTATTTTCATACAGGAAACTCACTTTTTAGCTTCAGCAGCTCCAACATTCAAATCCAGAGACCACCCATTAGGGTATTTTAACTCACACACTGCGGCAAAAAGAAATGGGGTAGGAATCCTTTTTCACCGAAACATACATTTCACTCTACTGAATAAGGCCTCAGACAAAGAAGGGCATATAATGATTCTCGTAGGAACACTGTTCAATAGACCAGTGACTTTAGTAAATGTATATGCGCCAAACAGTGGCAGACACAAATTTTACCAACACTTATCAAAGTTAGTCACAACACACAGGAAAGGCATGTTAATACTAGGAGGTGATTTGAATGTAGCGCTAGATACAGCGTTGGACACCTCTACAGGCAGGGCTACACCTGGATCTAGACCGCCTAATGCAGTATATAATTGCCTTGCACAGCTAAGTACACTTGATGTATGGCGTATACAACATCCAAGACAAAAAAACTACACCTTCTTCTCTCACCCATGGTCTATATATACACGAATAGACTACATAATGGTAGATAGAAACCACATGTCCTTGGTAAGAGACTCAGATATACTACCGACCCCTTGGTCGGACCATTCAGCCGTCCTAGTAACCCTACAGTGGCCGCACCACCCAGTCACCCCTTTTATATGGAGGATGGATGACTCATTATTGAGACACCCAGCCACATTGGAAGCCCTGACTAAATCACTAAAAGAATACTTTCGCCATAATGCGACACAAGACATAACACCTGCCACTTTGTGGGAAGCCCACAAAGCGGTATTACGAGGAGAGTGCATTAAACACACAGCATACAGACGAAAAACTTACAATGACAGGACTAACATGCTGACGGAAAAGATGAGACAATTAGAAATAACCCATAAAAATAACCCAAAGGACTCAGCATCCTTCAAACAACTAACAGAAACCAGAAAGGAACTAAATGCAGTCTTAACTAAAGAGGCACAGAGGAAAGCCCTTGGAATTAAAAAGATGTATTATTATGAAGGAAATAGGACAGGAGCGCTACTTGCTAAAATGTTAAGAAACCAAAAGGTATCGTCACAAATACACAAACTAGTAACAACAGAGGGAGTGGAGGTCGTAGATAGCAAACACATAGCTAACCATTTTGGCTCTTACTACGAAGCACTCTATAACTTAGACACTAACAACACTGCCGAACACCAAGAACACATGAAAGAATACATTAGACAGGCAAACTTACCACAGCTGCCGAATGTTAACAGGGAGGAACTGGAATCACCCATCACTATAACAGAGATCCTAACAGCAATCCAACATTTACCGTCAGGTAAAAGCCCTGGGCCGGATGGTTTTACTAATTCATACTACAAAGCATTCAAACATATATTAGCTCCACATCTACTAAAATTGTTCCAAGCACTGGATGATAATCATCACCTCCCACGCGAAATGCTATTAGCGCATATATCAGTTATACCTAAGCCCAACAAACCACTCACCGAACCAAGCAGCTACAGACCTATATCCCTCCTAAACTCCGATATCAAGATATTAGGCAAAATACTAGCCAACCGGATAAATAAAGTATTATTACATCTCATTCATTCAGACCAAGTGGGATTTGTCCCGGGGAGGGAAGCAAGAGACAATATTATTAGAGCCCTAACATTAACTACTTATGCCAAATCACACAACATCCCCACGATCTTGATAGCCACAGACGCGGAGAAAGCGTTTGATCGCATTAATTGGGCATTCCTAAAAGAGACGCTAGTAGCACTAGGATTCGGATCGAAAATGATAACGCGTATCCTCCAATTATATAGACATCCCAGTGCCAAAGTGAAAGCGAATGGCATGCTGTCCACCCCCTTTAACATCCAAAACGGGACACGACAGGGATGTCCCCTGTCCCCAATCCTATTTATCCTATCAATGGAGGTATTTGCTGCACACATCCGACAAAACCAAAAGATCCATGGCATTAACATCGGCCCACATAACTTTAAAATCGCATTATACGCAGATGATGTGCTGTTCACACTCACAAATCCCCAACTCTCTGTACCAGAGACCCTGAAGGAAATCAAACATTTCGGAAGTTTTTCGGGCTTCCTGGTTAATACACAAAAATCAGAGATTATGAATGTATCCTTGACGCCACAAAGATTCCAACTAATAACAGATACTTGCCCCTTAAAAATACAAAAGAAATCCCTAAAATACCTCGGAGTACAACTCTCCTCTAACACATCACAGCTGTTTAATGATAACTATCTTGCACTGGCACGAAACATACAACAGGACTTAGGCACTTGGGTAGCGAAACCAATCACATGGTGGGGACGCATACAGAGTATAAAAATGACAACATTACCCAGAATATTATATATATAATACAGGCCCTCCCCATCCCTATCCCTAAGTGGTATATACCCCAGTTACAGAGACACATCAACTCATTTATCTGGAACAAAAGCAAGCCTAGAATCAATAGAGAAAATATGTATAGGAGGCCAGAAAATGGAGGTCTGGGGGTCCCACACATAGCAGATTATCATGAGGCAGTCACATTACAAAGGATTTTAGACTGGCATAGATCTAGGGACACAAAGGCATGGGTGGCGATAGATTCCCATATCTTGAGGGTCCCAGAGGTGGGGGCGCTCTGTTGGGTACCAAAAGAATTGAGACCCCCTCAATGTACAGGATTAGCAATACATAAACATACTTTTGATACCTGGGATAGCATTATCGCACGAAAGAAACATATTTCGGGGGTGCGCTCTCCTCTATTCCCTATCCCTATTAACGCAGAGTTAGTGGGGGGTTTAGATAAAGGAAAACAAAGGACCCAAGAATGGGGTTATTCCACACCTTTGACGAGGTTCATAAGAAATGGAAAACTAGACAATAGAGAAAACTTAATGACAGTTGCAGAAGGTAGATATTCTACCTGGTTAAAATATTCACAACTGGCACATTTTATTCATACCTCCCCACATAAACAAGAGTTCCTAAGAGAATTAACCCCTTACGAAACACTCTGTTCTAACACAGAAGAGATCAGACACACACTCTCTATCTCAAAAAGACTAATACAATCTGAACACACTCGGAACTTGCCTACATATACATCTAAGTGGCAAGAAGAACTAGACCATAACATAACAGAGGAAGAATGGATGAGGATCTTTAAAAATACTAAGAAAATTTCAACATCACCACAATTATTAGAATTGAATTTTAAAGTCATCATGAGGTGGTACCTAACCCCTTCAAGGTCACATTCAATCTACCCAGGTGTTAGCGACAGATGTTGGAGAGGATGCGAAGAGAAGGGCACTTACCTCCATATGTGGTGGAATTGCGGGAGACTTAAAGATTTCTGGTTAGACATAGAGAGACACTTCAGGCAGATATTAACACCCGAGTTCACACTAACACCCAGCGTGGCACTACTGAATGACACAACAAAGATAACATGCACCCTCAGACGCACTCTTTTACATTTGGGAATGTCAGGAGCAAAAGCATTAATCGCCCTGAATTGGAAGAGCCAGACACCACCCTTGATAGGTACATGGAAAGAAAGGGTAACTGATATACTGGTATTGGAAGAATATGGCTATCAGAGAAGGAACAAGCTAAATCTTCTGGCGGAGGTCAGATTCTTATGGGATGAGGTGATAGAGGGATCTAGGGTGGATATAAGACAAGCACACTAGAATAATAATACATATTTGCTACATTTAACAACACAGCTGAGTTCTAGAAAGAAAGATGGGCATAAACTTTTATACCTTTGTGTTAACGTTTTATTACGATCCTACCAAGACCTAAACAGCAAAGAGAGAGAGTGACGAGAGACCATCAGAGCCCCAAACAAGGGGATAAACAGCCCCACCTATTTAATGCCCTGTGGAGCGCAGCAGACGAAGTCCCTTAATAACAGGGGACTGTATTTCTATTTTATTTCGCTTCCAAGTAAGTTTTCTTGTTTTGCTATTTTTGCCTTTTGTGTTCTTCTGTTATATTTATTTCTCTCTCCGTTTAAAGAGAGGGAAAGAATGAGAAAAAGCTCAACATTTAGATAAAACTTCATATTCACATATATATTTATGTCACCTCACATAAGGACGTAACAGACTACAGATAGAGCTATACTGAGGTGAACATAACAAAGACCTAGATGCAATTGGAATGAAATATGAATGTTTCTTTATAAGAGCAACATGTAACCACTCTGTTCTTTCTTTTTTGTCCTTTTCTCTTATATTCAGTGTTGACAAGATGTAAATGTTGAGCAATAACAATAAAGCATTTGAAACTAAAAAAAAAAAAAAAAAAAAAAGAGCACTGTCCTGTGGGTGGCCGCGGCACGGAAAGGGTGAGTTTAACACCCTTTTTTTAGTAACTGATGAATGAAACTATTGTTTATTTTTAGTGATGTAAATCCTAGAATTTTTTAAATGCTCAGATTTACCATCACTTTAACATCAAAAAAATTGTGTGGTGCAAATTTTAGTTGAGGACTAAAATGTGAGTGCTCTTGAATATAGGTAAACCTGAAAATGTTGTAAAGATAGTTAACAAAATTGTGATGGATATGTTTCACGGGCACGGATAGTTGCATTTTATAGGGCCCCCGCCTTTGCTTCTTTAACAGCTGAGACTCTTCTGGGAGATTTTTTCACAAGATGTTGGAGTGCGTCTGAGGGAATTATTCCCATTCAGCCAAAAGAGCATTTATGAGGTCAGGCACTGATGATAAACAATACATTTTGTCTTGTAATCTCCATTCCAATTCATCCAAAATGTGTACAATGGTTTTGAAGTCAGGGTTTTGTGCAGGCCACTCATCTTGCTTTGTGCACAGAGGCACAGTCATGCAGGAATAGGAAAGTGCCTTACCCACACTGTTGCCATAAAGTTGGAAGCACTCAATTGTCTAAAATTAAAATATATTTGTATCCTGCATAAATAAGATGACTCTTCAATGGAACCAAGGGGCTTAGCCCAAACCCTAAAAAACAACCCAGACCCCCTGTCTGGGTTTTTTCCCTGTTTTGTTTGCCATGTGCTGCTGGCAGCCATTTTACTCACCTCTATTGATGACTATGGTGCATTGTGGGGATGCTGCTCATTTCCTGCACTTCCTTTTATGGCCAGACTGGTGTGCATCATCCGTGTGAGACAGGATGCAGTCTCAGAATTGTGATGTCATCACCAACGCCTAGATTTAGAGTTCTGCGGCCAAAGGGGTGCGTTAGCTACGCTTGCTTTTTTCTGGCCGCACCTTTTAAATACCGCTGGTATTGAGAGTTCACAGAATGGCTGCGTTAGGCTCCAAAAAAGGAGCGTAGAGCATATTTAACGCAACTTCAACTCTCGATACCAGCGGTGCTTACGGACGCGGCCAGCTTCAAAAACGTGCTCGTGCACGATTCCCCCATAGAAAACAATGGGGCTGTTTGAGCTGAAAAAAACCTAACACCTGCAAAAAAGCCGCGTTCAGCTCCTAACGCAGCCCCATTGTTTGCTATGGGGAAACACTTCATACGTCTGCACCTAACACTCTAACATGTACCCCGAGTCTAAACACCCCTAACCTTACACTTATTAACCCCTATTCTGCTGCCCCTGCTATCGCAGACCCCTGCATATTATTATTAACCCCTAGTTAGAATAGGGTAGGGCATTTTTTTATTTTGGGGGGCTTTGTTATTTTATTAGGGGGCTTAGAGTAGGTGTAATTAGTTTAAAATTGTTGTAATATTTTTCTAATGTTTGTAAATATTTTTTTATTTTTTGTAACTTAGTTCTTTTTTATTTTTTGTACTTTAGTTAGTTTATTTCATTGTATTTATTTGTAGGAATTGTATTTAATTAATTTATTGATAGTGTAGTGTTAGGTTTAATTGTAGGTAATTGTAGGTATTGTATTTAATTAATTTATTGATAGTGTAGTGTTAGGTTTAATTGTAGGTAATTGTAGGTATTTTATTTAATTAATTTATTGATAGTGTAGTGTTAGGTTTAATTGTAACTTAGGTTAGGATTTATTTTACAGGTAATTTTGTAATTATTTTAACTAGGTAACTATTAAATAGTTATTAACTATTTAATAGCTATTGTACCTGGTTAAAATAATTACAAAGTTGCCTGTAAAATAAATATTAATCCTAAAATAGCTATAATATAATTATAATTTATATTGTAGCTATATTAGGGTTTATTTTACAGGTAAGTATTTAGCTTTAAATAGGAATAATTTATTTAATAAGAGTTAATTTATTTAGTTAGATTTAAATTATATTTAACTTAGGGGGGTGTTAGTGTTAGGGTTAGACTTAGCTTTAGGGGTTAATCCATTTATTACAGTAGCGGCGAGATTAGGTCGGCAGATTAGGGGTTAATAATTGAAGTTAGGTGTCGGCGATGTTAGGGAGGGCAGATTAGGGGTTAATACTATTTATTATAGGGTTATTGAGGCGGGAGTGAGGCGGATTAGGGGTTAATAGCTTTATTATAGTAGCGGTGAGATCTGCTCGGCAGATTAGGGGTTAATAAGTGTAGGCAGGTGGAGGCGACGTTGAGGGGGGCAGATTAGGGGTTAATAAATATAATATAGGGGTCGGCGGTGTTAGGGGCAGCAGATTAGGGGTACATAGCTATAATGTAGGTGGCGGCGCTTTGCGGTCAGCAGATTAGGGGTTAATTATTGTAGGTAGCTGGCGGCGACGTTGTGGGGGGCAGGTTAGGGGTTAATAAATATAATATAGGGGTCGGCGGTGTTAGGGGCAGCAGATTAGGGGTACATAAGTATAACATAGGTGGCGGTCGGCAGATTAGGGGTTAAAAAAATGTAATTGAGTGGCGGCAATGTGGGGGGACCTCGGTTTAGGGGTACATAGGTAGTTTATGGGTGTTAGTGTACTTTAGAGCACAGTAGTTAAGAGCTTTATAAACCGGCGTTAGCCCAGAAAGCTCTTAACTCCTGACTTTTTTCTGCGGCTGGATTTTTGTCGTTAGATTTCTAACGCTCACTTCAGCCACGACTCTAAATACCGGAGTTAGAAAGATCCCATTGAAAAGATAGGATACGCAATTGACGTAAGGGGATCTGCGGTATGGAAAAGTCGCGGCTGCAAAGTGAGCGTTAGACCCTTTCCTGACTGACTCCAAATACCGGCGGTAGCCTAAAACCAGCGTTAGGAGCCTCTAACGCTGGTTTTGACGGCTACCGCCAAACTCTAAATCTAGGCCTTATTATTTAAAGGGCCTCTGTTCAGTATGCTTTGCCTTTGCATTGTCTCAGACCTGTTTGTGAGAGTTCCTGTGTATTACCTGGCTGCCTGACGTCCTTCCTGGTTCCTGATGCCTGGCTTGTTCCTGACTCTGCTGTTTTCCTTGTTCCTGATTCTGGCTCGTCTGACTATTCACTTTGGCTCCTGACGCGGCTCGTCTGACTACCAGCTCTGGTTTTGACTCCTGGCTTGTTATTTGACTTGTGGACTTTTTATTATTTTTTGCTATTAATAAAGGTGTGATTATTTTTGCACTTCTCATCTCAGTCTGATTCCTGGCACCCTGACACCCCCCAAACCATTGTCCCTCATCCACCAAACTTTACAGTAGACACTATGCATTCCGGTATGTATCATTCTCTTGGCAACCGCCACACTAATTCTTCCATTAGACTGCCAGATAGTGAAGTGTGGTTCATCACTCCAGAGAACACATATCCACTGCTCCAGAATCTTGTGCTAGCATTCTGTACACCTCTCCAAAAGTTTTTTTGCACATGAAGAGACACATTTGATGACATGCACATGTTATTGTTAAGACTCATATCTTAACTCAACTGAGATCTGTGAGACTCCTATATTTACAACCTTAGAGCTATAGCCACAGGTAACTGGCCACCATATGTTAATATGCAACTTGAGAAACGCCAGCTGTCCTACTGTGCATTTCAGCGTCTCTGGCAGGCTAGGGGTTAATAAGCACGATGGTTCCCAAACAGCACCACGTAAGCTGGTTCTAAAAAACATCCCTTGTGAATTGATAGGTGTTAAATCATGGCACGCTTTAGTCTTGTAATGTACACAACCAGTGAGGCTGAAAATGTAAAGGTTCTAATATCACAGCCCAAATGTCCTAACTTTTTGTATTATAGTTGCTTAGAGAACCTGTTGCTAATTTTTTTTGAATCCCACCTCTGGATAAAATATATAGAGTTAAATGTGACTTTAATAGCATTTGTCATTTAAACTATAGTGCAAATCTTAAACTGCTTAACCAGGATTTATATAGATAAGTGAAAGCACCGATCTTGTGGCTGGGGCATTTAATTAGTACAATCCGCACCAGCACTATTTCATTAAGATTACTTTTTTTTTATTTTCTCAATCTCCCAATCAATCGGATTTAAAACTAAATTCTTTAAACGCCACATTGATTAAATCATTTGGACTGAAAATAGCGCTAGAATAGCTAAAAAAGAATTATTTAGACCGACATGATGGTTCTCCAGATCTGCTTGGGTGCACTATGGATGTTACAAATCAAGACTAGACACCCTCCTGAAGATTCACACCTTGATAAAATATTATAGTGTTTTATATATCCTAAAATCCTGCATTATAGGAAAACTGAGGGAAATAATTAAAAGACCAGTATATACAGTAGATTTGCATAATCAACAAATGCATGATAACAAGACAATGCAATAGCACTTAGTCTGAACTATAAATGAGTAGTAGATTTTTTCTGGCCAATTTCAAAGTTATCACTATTTCCACTCCCCCTGTACCATGTGACAGCCATCAGCCAATCACAAATGCATATATGTTTATTCTGTAAATTCTTGCACATGCTCAGTAGAAGCTGGTGATTTAAAAAGTTTAAATATAAAAAGACTGTGCACATTTTGTTAATGGAAGTAAATTGGAAAGTTGTATAAAATTGCATGCTCTGTCTGAATCATGAAAGTTTAATTTTGACTTGATTGTCCCGTTAAAGATATATGAAACCTATTTTTTTTTTTCTTTCATGATTTAGATAGAGAATGCGATTTTAACCAACTTACTAATTTAGCCACCAATCAGCAAGTGCTACCCAGGGTGCTGATCCAAAAAAATTGACGGTTCCTAAGCTTACATTCCTGATTTTCAAATAAAGATACCAAGAGAACAAAGAAAAATTGATAATAGGAGTAAATAAGAAAGTTGCTTAAAATTGAAAGCTCTATCTGAATCATGAAAAAAAAATTGGGTTTCATATCCCTTTAATGAACTATGTTGCAGTCCTGTATGCTATAGACAGTGAAATAATGCCCCAGTACTTCTGAATTAAAGAGATACTAAAATAGTTTATCTGCACTCTTAAATGCAAAATGACACTGCAATGATATGTGTTTAACCGCTTCAAAAAGGTTAAACACATAGTTAAAGTACTGCTTGGGAGCTGCAGAACAATGCTGGCCCTAAAGTGTCACTCACCCAAAGAGCAGCGGTTGTCGCACAGCTGGGTCTTGTGACTACTGATGTTGATTGGGTCAGCAGCCATATCTGCTCGGGACCATCAGTGTTCTGCAGCATTTAACCCATTTGCAGGGGTTAAACACGAAGCATTTTATGATTGCTAGTGTTAAATTGATATGCTCTAATGAATTAGAGCATGTAATTTTTCCACTATAATGGCCTTTGAAGATGTCTTGCACATTAGAACATGTGTAGACACTAATATTATGTCTGTGTACTCATGGGTGACTGTATTGAGAATGTTTTCTGGCAGAGAGCACAGAACTAAAATGCCCTGAACAAAATATCAGTGGATGTGTCAACTTGTGCAGCAGGAGAGAGTTGCTCACTGCACATATGAGCTGCACATCAAAATACTGTGTCTCATAGACATCAAAAGAACAACTCTGTGAATGCTTCTATGTAAATATAAAGAGCAAAATTCCAAGGATGCGCTCTGTATTTCTCACATTGCTGAACAATTGCCCTTCAATTATATGGTTATTGAATAGACACCCATGCAACCCTGAATGAAGGAATGTCTCTGCTCTCCAGAATTATGTGGCTACTGAAGATTTCCCTGTAATTTTCAGTTCACCATAGGAATGTCCTTGCAGTTTAATTGATATTAAAGACAGGTTCCTACATTCCTGAAAATAACTGATGGACTATCAATGCTTGTATGGAAATATTTGAAATAGGATGTTGATAGCGGGGTGACAGAGATAATATAGAGGGAGGGTAAAACTCATGAAGAGACACATTTGATGACATGCAAAGGCAGTTAGAAAAAAATATAATGCACAGAATGATTGGATGACAGTGTGTAGCTGCACATTCCGTATACATAATACAAGCAGGTGTAATTGGGAGTGGGTGTAGATGCTCTGTGCTGAATGTCAAAACTCATTATATTTTCTTGGATCAATGTGTTCCCCTTACAAACATTCTTGCTACACACATGATTCATTTACCACACATCCAGAGCACAAATAAATACCACCTTATCCTTCTTTCAAATACCATGAAAAGGTCCAGCCATAGGAAAGGTCCAGTAACTTTAAACAGCTATTCTAAACAACCTTACAACATAGTCTTCAATAGAAGATTAGAAGCAGCAGGCAGATGTGAGTGTTTATCAGAGAGGAGGGGAATGAGGAGCCAATTAAGAACGAATTGGTTGGGTAGCAGATTTCTAGATAGAGATTTAGGTAAAATTTATTGCTCAGTGTAGGTGGGGATTTTTGTGGGGGATGCTTATTGCTTAAAAAATGTAATATTTCCAGAACCAATTTATATTGAGAATGATACAGAGGCTGATGTTAACCTTTTCCTGACTACAGCAAAATTATAAAGAGGTGTTGATATCTATGTAACAGACACCTAGAAGTTAAAGGTAACCTCTCTTCTACACAAATCAGCATCAACCTAATTCCTTACTATATATATGTATGTATATACAGTATATATATATATGTGTGTGTGTGTGTGTGTATATATATATATATATATATATACATATATATATAACTCTTATATATGAACGGCAGCATTGTATCCTGCAATGTTACTTTATGCCATTATAACTTTTTTGGCAGCTTAAATTGGGACACTAATTAAACTATTAATCTGTTATATGTAATGCAATATATGCTGCTCATATTGAAATTGTTTTAGACTAGATAGATAGATAGATAGATAGATAGATGATAGATAGATAGATTTATATTTAAGAATACATTATGCTTTTTCTGTATCTGTGTTTCTATATTTAAGTCTAGGATCTCAAAACTGATGCTATTAGGTAACACTTGAAGAACTAAGAGCAGATTATTGCTTCTTAAAACTGTAATTGGGAATTTTCAACCAAACCATAAATTATGTATGTAATGCACTGTAGCTACATTATATTTTTCATGTTTTTCTACTGTATTGTTCCACATGACATGCTACCAAGTGAAAAAACATATGTATCCTTTATCCTCGCTGTATAATAACAGATGGGCAGATTATATATTTGAATGTGTGTATATGTGTATTTATTTATTTATTTAAATATATATATATATATATATATATATATATATATATATATATACAGGGAGTGCAGAATTATTAGGTAAATGAGTATTTTGACCACATCATCCTCTTTATGCATGTTGTCTTACTCCAAGCTGTATAGGCTCGAAAGCCTACTACCAATTAAGCATATTAGATGATGTGCATCTCTGTAATGAGAAGGGGTGTGGTCTAATGACATCAACACCCTATATCAGGTGTGCATAATTATTAGGCAACTTCCTTTCCTTTGGCAAAATGGGTCAAAAGAAGGACTTGACAGGCTCAGAAAAGTCAAAAATAGTGAGATATCTTGCAGAGGGATGCAGCACTCTTAAAATTGCAAAGCTTCTGAAGCGTGATCATCGAACAATCAAGCGTTTCATTCAAAATAGTCAACAGGGTCGCAAGAAGCGTGTGGAAAAACCAAGGCGCAAAATAACTGCCCATGAACTGAGAAAAGTCAAGCGTGCAGCTGCCAAGATGCCACTTGCCACCAGTTTGGCCATATTTCAGAGCTGCAACATCACTGGAGTGCCCAAAAGCACAAAATGTGCAATACTCAGAGACATGGCCAAGGTAAGAAAGGCTGAAAGACGACACCACTGAACAAGACACACAAGCTGAAACGTCAAGACTGGGCCAAGAAATATCTCAAGACTGATTTTTCTAAGGTTTTATGGACTGATGAAATGAGAGTGAGTCTTGATGGGCCAGATGGATGGGCCCGTGGCTGGATTGGTAAAGGGCAGAGAGCTCCAGTCCGACTCAGACGCCAGCAAGGTGGAGGTGGAGTACTGGTTTGGGCTGGTATCATCAAAGATGAGCTTGTGGGGCCTTTTCGGGTTGAGGATGGAGTCAAGCTCAACTCCCAGTCCTACTGCCAGTTTCTGGAAGACACCTTCTTCAAGCAGTGGTACAGGAAGAAGTCTGCATCCTTCAAGAAAAACATGATTTTCATGCAGGACAATGCTCCATCACACGCGTCCAAGTACTCCACAGTGTGGCTGGCAAGAAAGGGTATAAAAGAAGAAAATCTAATGACATGGCCTCCTTGTTCACCTGATCTGAACCCCATTGAGAACCTGTGGTCCATCATCAAATGTGAGATTTACAAGGAGGGAAAACAGTACACCTCTCTGAACAGTGTCTGGGAGGCTGTGGTTGCTGCTGCACGCAATGTTGATGGTGAACAGATCAAAACACTGACAGAATCCATGGATGGCAGGCTTTTGAGTGTCCTTGCAAAGAAAGGTGGCTATATTGGTCACTGATTTGTTTTTGTTTTGTTTTTGAATGTCAGAAATGTATATTTGGGAATGTTGAGATGTTATATTGATTTCACTGGTAAAAATAAATAATTGAAATGGTTATATATTTGTTTTTTGTTAAGTTGCCTAATAATTATGCACAGTAATAGTCACCTGCACACACAGATATCCCCCTAAAATAGCTATAACTAAAAACAAACTAAAAACTACTTCCAAAACTATTCAGCTTTGATATTAATGAGTTTTTTGGGTTCATTGAGAACATGGTTGTTGTTCAATAATAAAATTAATCCTCAAAAATACAACTTGCCTAATAATTCTGCACTCCCTGTATATATATATATAAATATATATATATATATATATATATATATATATATATATATATATATATATATATATATATTAATAGGATAACAGGGTATGTAACGATTTGATATGACCTTTTGAGTGACAAAACATTAATGGAACCGTCAAGTAACAAGGTGTGGACTCTTAAACTGTAACCTCCTTAACCTCCTCGCCCCTACATGACCCCTTTTTATCCCCACAACCTCTCTATCCTCTTTCCTCCTACAACACCCTATACCTTCTCTAACCTTGGCGTCTATCACCACATTACATTTCTTCACCCCCACCTTCTTTACAACTTCCACTTCAAACACATTCTCAGATTTTCTCTAGCTTTTCTCCACCCATTACCCTTTCACACCGTCTCAACTCTTTCCCCTTCCATCAGCAGCTCACACTTTATGTACCTTTAGTCTTCATCCACTCCCATACACACATTATTTTGCCCAATACCCATCAACTTTGCATTCCCTTAAATCCCAAATTCTATCCTAATTCCCTACTTCCTCCACCCTCTTCTTCTTTATCTATTGCCCCCTCACATCTCCTATGCTCTCCCCTTTTCCATCCCCCACATATAGCACCTATCCCTCTATCGCCATTACCCACTCGTCATCAGCTGCCTCCATCAACCCTCACACCTCCTACACCTTCTCCACCTCTCTACATCACCCTCTCACATTACCGCTTGTATCATCTACACCCTTCCAGTCATCACTCCTCACACTGACCTACACATTTCCTCCATCCTACATCAGCCTTTCACATCTCTACATCCTCTAAATCTCCATTAATTACTCCTCATATCTTCTACAGCCTTCATTCTCCATCAGCCCCTTATGCATCCTGGATCACCTGCTTTCTCCATTACAACTTAACTCATTTTCCCTCTCTCACCCACCCTCTATCAACCCCTCAAACTTATTAAACCTTCTCAACCTTCCTCTATTACTTCATGCATGCCATACACCCATAATAATTTACTTACACAGCTCCTAAATGCTACACAGCTCCTAAACGCTCATCCATTCTTTACCACCTATGATACCTTTCTTTTTCCAACCTTCATACAACCCATAATCACTTTTGGGATTCTTTCTACCCCTCCATACACTTTCCCTCATCTGCCCACTCTCTCCTCCCCCTGCGGTTTCTCTCATCTCAAACTGGAGGATTTCTTGCTCATGATCTGATTTCTAAACCTCTGACATTAAATACTTGTGCCGCGCCTTACCCCTGCCCCAGCTCCGGTGCTCCCCACAAGCTCAGGTAACCATCACAGCCAAATCACATAGCCCCCAACATCCAGAGCTCATTCCAAGCTCTGGTAACCATCCCAATAGTTTTTCTCCAGCTCAGCTGGTTCTGGAGTTATTGAAATATGGTTCTGTGGCTATTGGCACTGACATGTGGTCCTATAATTAGATATGGAGATGGGGTAAAGTTTAGTATAGAAGACAGATAGACCTGTGTTTATAGAAAGAAGTTTCCTGCGGTTACTGAGAGATGGTTATGTCTACTGCCTGTGACAGATATAGGGTCCTGTGGCTATTGGCACTGACAGGCGGTCCTATGATTACAGATGGAGATGGGGTAAAGTTTAGTATAGAAGACAGATGTCTGTGTTTATAGAAAGAGGGTCCTGCGGTTACTGACATATGGTACTGTCTACTGCCTGTGCCAGATATAGAATCCTGTGGCTATTGGCACTGACATGTGGTCCTATAATTAGAGATGGAGATGGGGTAAAGTTTAGTATAAAAGGCAGATGTCTGTGTTTAAAGAAAGATGGTCCTGTGGTTACTGACAGATGGTTCTGTCTACTGACTGTGACAGATATAGGGTCCTGTGGCTATTGACACTGACAGATGGTCCTATAATTAGATATGGAGATGGGTTAAAGTTTAGTATAGAAGATAGATAGACCTGTGCTCATAGAAAGAGGGCCCTCGGGTTAATGACATATGGTTCTGTCTACTGCCTGTGACAGATATAGGGTCCTGTGGCTATTGGCACTGACAGATGGTCCTATGATTACAGTTGGATGTGGGGTAAAGTTTAGTATAGAAGACAGATGTCTGTGTTTATAGAAAGAGGGTCCTGGGGTTACTGACAGATGGTTCTCCCTACTGACTGTGACAGATAAAAGGCTTTGATAACATTGATGCTGACAGACCTAATGTTTTGTGGTTACAGACTGTAGTAGCTGAGCATGGCAATAACAGACTCGGACTCCTACCATTACAGACTGTGACTGACAGAGTCCTGTGGTTATAGACACTAACAGGCAGAGGGTCTTGCGGCTACTGACAGATTGTACTTTAAATGTTGATAGTTTGATAGTGATGGGCAATAGTCCTGCCCATACTGACAGAGTCATGTGATTATTGACTGTTCCAAGCAGATGGACTTTTGCTGACTGAAATACAGTATCTTCTGTTTACTGTGACAGGTAGAGGAGTTACTGACTATGACAGACATAGAGTTTTTCTGTTACTTAGTGACAGATAGAAAGTCTTGTGGCTACTTATTATGACATAAAGAGGGCCTTGGGGATACTGACTGAGATTCTTGTCTACTGAATGTGACAGACAGAGGGTCCTATTGTTGTAGGCGGTGAAAGACAGGATTTTCTGGATACTATGACTAATATACAGAGGACCTTATGGTTGTGACTGTGAGAAGAAGGGGGGGGGGTTGCCTTGCGCTTATTGGGTGTGAAAGGCAGATGGATAATAGATAGAGGCCCTTGTGGCTGCTTATTGTGACAGGCAAGGGGTCCTTTTGTTTCACGCGGTAAAAGGAAGGTTTGTCTGGATACTATGACAAAGCATCCTGTTGTTGATTTATAGAGTGATACTAACACTAACAGTGGTCTCTCTGGATTTTGACACTAGTGGTATTGTGGTTGCCCCACTATGGGGTAAATTTTCCCATTTGTGGGCGTGCGATAATTCATCAGCCATTGCAAGTAGCTGGTGCTAACAAGAGCTTGCGGTAGCAATTAGCACTTGTAAAATTAACCAGAGATCAGATTTCTGGTTAATTTTAGAAATCTGCCCCAAATGGCCCCAAAATACAGTGTAGTGTATTTTATTAAAATATAAAGATAACAGCATCTAGGCAGCACTAGGCAGTATTTTAGGGTTAAATATGATGGGAGAGGGTGTGAGAAAAAAACGGCACTGAAAAGTGCGTTTTCATTGCGGTCTATGGGAATTGTGTGTTCCCAGTAAATATAAAGGTATATGCCTATATATATATATATATATATATATATATATATATATATATATATATATATATATATATATATATATGTGTTAATATGTGTATATACACAAATTAAAACATAAATATATATATGTATATAAGCATATACATATATATTTAAATATGCTGCCACCGCTGCACTACTTATCCCCTGACGGCATCAGAACAAGTCTCCCATGGAAGTCTAATCTATGGAAGCGTGCTCTCGGTCGTGAGTGCAATGCTTCCCAGCATTGGTGACAACTTAATACCATATGAAAGCGATATTTAGCTCTCCACTTAATCTCCATAAATGTATTACACCTACCTTTATGCATAATAGCATGTCACAATATATATTTCTTTTGTATTCTACGTCATGATATGTCCTGTATCATATCATGGTACCCTTAAAGGGACAGTCAACACCAGAATTTTTGTTGTTTAAAAAAAAAGATAATCCCTTTATTACCCATTCCCCAGTTTTGCATAACCAACACTGTTCTAGAAATACACTTTTCACCTCTGTGATTACCTTGTATCTAAGCCTCTGCAAACTGCCCCCTTGTTTCAGTTGTTTTGACAGACTTGCATTTTAGCCAATCAGTGCTCACTCCAGGCTAACTTCACGTGCATGAGCTCAATGTTATCTATATGAAACACATGAACTAATGCCCTCTAGTGGTCAAAATGCATTCCAATTAGAGGCAGTCTTCAAGGTCTAAGAAATTAGTATATGAACCTCCTAGGCTTAGCTTTCAACTAAGAATACCAAGAGAACAAAGCAAAATTGGTGATAAAAGCAAATTGGAAAGATGATTAAAATGACATTCCCTATTTAAATCATGAATGTTTTATTTGGACTTGACTGTCC
The DNA here is from genome assembly GCF_027579735.1 of Bombina bombina. NCBI lineage: Eukaryota > Metazoa > Chordata > Amphibia > Anura > Bombinatoridae > Bombina > Bombina bombina. The sequence continues at coordinate 308,773,198 of NC_069505.1, read as the reverse complement.
CTTTAAGTCTGCATTCTATGACATGGGGCTTACGCACTGACATCACTAACCATAGTACCTTTCTTTTGATATAACATAGTATGGTAACCCTTTTTGTCTATTTGCTTGGTGTTGTGGTACCTTTTTGTATGTTTCTATCCATGATATTCATCTGATTGTATCCTGTGAGAGTGCCCACATGTATTCATCTCCTTGTGTATTTCCTGTCTCTTTTTGACTTAAAATAGTGTTTATTTTATTTATCATATAATTATTTCTATGTTACTAGCTCTCAACTTTTGTTTGTTGTATGAAAACCTAATTATTTTTTAAATGTAAGCAAGCCTCCAACACTAACACCACAGTAATGAGATATAATGTGAAACAAATATTTATAAATATAGCTGAAACTTAATACTGCATTATTAAAAAACATATTTAATATTTAGCAGACTGCATTACTTTCAAAATGAAACTCATAGCATATATCAGCAATTACTCTCTCTGCATTGCAATAAAACATAGCAAAATCCTTTAACAGTGTTGTTTTGTTGGCACCATTTTCAAGGTTTTGCAAATTGTAAACAGGTCAGGGATACACTCCTTAAAAAGCCTGAAACAATTCATGTTCCTAGATGTTTTGCAATGGCCTATTAACCCCGTCACTACTGGGAATTTCAGAGAAAAACTTGCCCAAAGTACAGAATAATTGTTTGCATCGTGTTTAAATGGAATGATAGCAAAAATGCTAAAAATTCTCTGGTATTTTAGGCAAGTTTTTCTCTGAAACTCACGGTAGCGGAGTTAAACAGAAAAAGAGCCTTTGTTTTTTATTTACCTATGAATACTATCGCCTAGATTTAGAGTTCTGCGTTAGCCGTCAAAAGCAGCGTTAAGAGGTCCTAACGCTGCTTTTTACCTCCTGCTGGTATTTAGAGTCAGTCAGGAAAGGGTCTAACACTCACTTCCAAGCCACGACTTTTCCATACCGCAGATCCCCTTACGCCAATTGCGTATCCTATCTTTTCAATGGGATCTTCCTAACGCCGATATTTAGAGTCTTGGCTGAAGTGAGTGGTAGACCCTCTACCGACAAGACTCCATCCGCAGAAAAAAGTCAGTAGTTAAGAGCTTTCTGGGATAACGGCGGTTTATAAAGCTCTTAACTACTGTGCTCTAAAGTACACTTACACCCATAAACTACCTATGTACCCTATAACGAGGCCCCCCCACATCGCCACCACTCTAATAAAAATTTTTAACCCCTAATCTGCCGACCACACACCGCCACCTACCTTATACTTATGAACCCCTAATCTGCTGCCCCTAACATCGCCAACACCTACATAATATTTATTAACCCCTAATCTCCCCCCTCCCAACGTCGCCGCTACCTACCTACACTTATTAACCCCTAATCTGCCGACCGGACCTCGCCGCTACTCTAATAAATGTATTAACCCCTAAACCGCCTCACTCCCGCCTCAAAAACCCTATAATAAATAGTATTAACCCCTAATCTGCCCTCCCTAACATCGCCGACAACTAACTTCAAGTATTAACCCCTAATCTGCCGACCGGACCTCGCAGCTACTCTAATAAATGTATTAACCCCTAAAGCTAAGTCTAACCCTAACCCTAGCACCCCCCTAAGTTAAATATAATTTTTATCTAACGAAATAAATTAAATCTTATTAACTAAAGTCTTCCTATTTAAAGCTAAATACTTACCTGTAAAATAAACCCTAATATAGCTACAATATAACGAATAATTATATTGTAGCTATTTTAGGATTTATATTTATTTTACAGGCAACTTTGTATTTATTTTAACTAGGTACAATAGCTATTAAATAGTTATTTACTATTTAATAGCTACCTAGTTAAAATAATTACAAAATTACCTGTAAAATAAATCCTAACCTAAGTTACAATTAAACCTAACACTACACTATCAATAAATTAATTAAATAAATTAACTACAATTACATACAATTAAATAAACTAAACTAAATTACAAAAAAACCCCACTAAATTACAAAAAATAAAAAAAGATTACAAGAATTTTAAGCTAATTACACCTACTCTAAGCCCCCTAATAAAATAACAAAGCCCACCAAAATAAAAAAATTCCCTACCTTAATCTAAATTAAAATAGTTAACAGCCCTATTACCTTACCAGCCCTTAAAAGGGCTTTTTGCGGGGCATGCCCCAAAGAAATCAGCTCTTTTGCCTGTAAAAAAACACAATACCACCCCCCAACATTACAACCCACCACCCACATACCCCTACTTTAACCCAAACCCCCCTTAAATAAACTTAACACTACCCCCCTGAAGATCTCCCTACCTTAAGTCGTCTTCACTCAGCCGAGCAGCGATGGACCAAAAGAAGACATCCGGAGCGGCAGAAGTCTTCATCTTATCTGAAAAAAGATGTATCAAAATGCGCCAAAGGGTTATGCCACACAAGCTTATCTTAATATAAGCGAGATCTCCCAACCAGATCTCAAAGAGATATGAAAGAAATGTGCCAAAAGAAAAGCGCTACACTCCCTATAGAGTTCGTGTTGCTTAAGGTGGTGTCCACGTGACACGTCAACGTGCGGGGTTTTAATAATGTGAAGATGTTATGATTAACCCCTTAATGACCAAGGACGTACGCCACACGTCCTCAAGAAAAATACAGTTAATGACCGAGGACGTGTGGCGTACGTCCTTGGTCTGGAAAGCAGCTGGAAGCGATCCTGCATGCTTCCAGCTGCTTTCTGGTTATTGCAGTGATGCCTCGATATCGAGGCATCCTGCAATAACCCCCCTTGGCCATCCGATGCAGAGAGAGCCACTCTGTGGCCCTCTCTGCACCGGACATCAGTGGCCGGTAACGTTGGTGGGTGGGAGCAAGTCTGGGAGGCGGGTGGGCGGCCATCGATGTGCCGAATGCAGTGGAGGGGGGCGGGAGCTGGGGGGGGCGGGAGCGCGCATGGGAGCGCGCGCGTGCACGGGGGGCGGCGGGCGGGCGCGTGCACGGGGCGGGAGCGGGAGGGAACCGCTGCACTACAGAGAAATAAACTGGGAAAAGTTAAAAAAAAAAAAGTTTTAAAAGCTGTAAATAAACAGCTAAGGGACCTGGAAGGGGTGGGGGGTTGATCTTGGGGGTGTGGGGGGGGGGGGAAGCTACACTACAGAAAAGGGCATTTTTTTAAATAAAAAGGCACATTTTTTTACTAAACTGGGTACTGGCAGACAGATTTGCGGTGTGTTATAATCCTTCAGTTACCTAAGAGAAAGGTCTTCACAGACCGAAACGCGTAGAATACTGGTATAACGGCTCAGGAGCACTAGGTAAGCCAAATACTTATCTTTCATATTGTTAGAGGCATTATTGCACTATGTACTTTTCTGTTTTTTCCCTTAGGTAACTGAAGGATTATAACACACCACAAATCATATTTTAAATTCATTACAATTGGAAGCGAATCATTATCAGGGACACAACAACATATTCACCATTATCTTTAAAAACTACCTTTTTTTGGATCACAGTTTGTTTTTTGGATCACAGCTTTCAAAATATATTTTATATTTTAGGTGTACACCTTGTTTTTTCGACACATTTTTGAGGATTTTTATATTTTGATTTTTTAATTTCATTCACTTTCCACTTCCACACATTGTGAATTTTGTGACTACTATTCGTTCAGGACATGGACTATTATGTATAATTTGGACACTATATTTCATCAGGATTGTGCATTGGATCACATTTGATATTTTTGGGCTATCACACGCACTTATATTTTTTTGGTTTTTATTTGAATTTGTTCATTTATTACAAACGACCACATTGTCATAAAAAAAATTTTAAGAAAATAATTTTAAAAAAATTATTTTTACAAAATTGTTTTATTTTTCTAAGAACACTATTACCTTTGTAACCACATCATATTTGCAACACCTCTAACCAAATTGCTGCTCAATTATACCATTTCAACATAATTTTATTTACATTGTACTGGAATTTAATGCCATTGTGATTATACACTAACAATTAATTGTATTTTAAATGTGTTTTTTATTGTAATTTCATGTTGATTTTTAATCTGATTTTAAGAATTGTAATTAAACACTTATTTTAATCATAACATCTTCACATTATTAAAACCCCGCACGTTGACGTGTCACGTGGACACCACCTTAAGCAACACGAACTCTATAGGGAGTGTAGCGCTTTTCTTTTGGCACATTTCTTTCATTTCTTCATCTTATCTGGGCAGAAGAGGACATCCGGACCGGCAAACATCTTCATCCAAGCGGCATCTTCTATCTTCATCCATCCGACGAGGAGCGGCTCCATCTTCAAGACCTCCGGCGCGGAACATCCTCTTCCTACCGATGACTACCGACGAATGAAGGTTCCTTTAAGTGAATCAGCCAATCGGAATTAAGGTAGGAAAAAAACTGATTGGCTGATTGAATCAGCCAATCAGATTGAGCTCGCATTCTATTGGCTGATTGGAACAGCCAATAGAATGCAAGCTCAATCTGATTGGCTGATTGGATCAGCCAATCCGATTGAACTTGAATCTGATTGGCTGATTCAATCAGCCAATCAGATTTTTTCCTACCTTAATTCCGATTGGCTGATAGAATCCTATCAGCCAATCGGAATTCGAGGGACGCCATCTTGGATGACGTCACTTAAAGGAACCTTCATTTGTCGGTAGTCGTCGGTAGGAAGAGGATGTTCCGCGCCGGAGGTCTTGAAGATGGAGCCGCTCCTCGAAGGATGGATGAAGATCGAAGATGCCGCTTGGATGAAGATGTTTGCCGGTCCGGATGTCCTCTTCTGCCCGGATAGGATGAAAACTTCTGCCGCTCCGGATGTCTTTTTTTGGTCCATCGCTGCTCGGCTGAGTGAAGACGACTCAAGTTAGGGAGATCCTCAGGGGGGTAGTGTTAGGTTTATTTAAGGGGGGTTTGGGTTAGAGTAGGGGTATGTGGGTGGTGGGTTGTAATGTTGGGGGGTGGTATTGTGTTTTTTTTACAGGCAAAAGAGCTGATTTCTTTGGGGCATGCCCCGCAAAAAGCCCTTTTAAGGGCTGGTAAGGTAATAGAGCTGTTAACTATTTTAATTTAGATTAGGGTAGGGAATTTTTTTTATTTTGGGGGGCTTTGTTATTTTATTTGTTAATTTAGTGGGGGGGTTTTGTAATTTAGTTTAGTTTATTTAATTGTAGCTACTTGTAGTTAATTGATTTAATTAATTTATTGATAGTGTAGTGTTAGGTTTAATTGTAACTTAGGTTAGGATTTATTTTACAGGTAATTTTGTAATTATTTTAACTAGGTAGCTATTAAATAGTAAATAACTATTTAATAGCTATTGTACCTAGTTAAAATAAATACAAAGTTGCCTGTAAAATAAATATAAATCCTAAAATAGCTACAATATAATTATTCGTTATATTGTAGCTATATTAGGGTTTATTTTACAGGTAAGTATTTAGCTTTAAATAGGAATGCTTTAGTTAATAAGATTTAATTTATTTCGTTAGATTAAAATTATATTTAACTTGGGGGGTGTTAGGGTTAGGGTTAGACTTAGCTTTAGGGGTTAATACATTTATTAGAGTAGCGGCGAGGTCCGGTCGGCAGATTAGGGGTTAATACTTGAAGTTAGGTGTCGGCGATGTTAGGGAGGGCAGATTAGGGGTTAATACAATTTATTATAGGGTTTGCGAGGCGGGAGTGCGGCAGTTTAGGGGTTAATACATTTATTATAGTGGCGGCGAGGTCCGGTCGGCAGATTAGGGGTTAATAAGTATAGGTAAGGTAGCGGCGACATTGGGGCAGCAGATTAGGGGTTAATAAATATAATATAGGTGTCGGCGATGTTGTGGGCAGCAGATTAGGGGTACATAGGTATAATGTAGGTTGCGCCGGTGTCCGGAGCGGCAGATTAGGGGTTAATAATATAATGCAGGGGTCAGCGATAGCGGGGGCGGCAGATTAGGGGTTAATAAGTGTAAGGTTAGGGGTGTTTAGACTTGGGGTACATGTTAGGGTGTTAAATGCAGACTTAGAAAGTGTTTCCCCATTGGAAACAATGGGGCTGCATTGGGAGCTTAACGCTGCTTTTTTGCAGGTGTTAGGTTTTTTTTCAGCCCAAACTGCCCCATTGTTTCCTATGGGGGAATTGTGCACGAGCACGTTTTTCCAGCTAGCCGCTACCGTAAGCAACGCTGGTATTGAGAGTTGAAGTGGCGGTAAATATGCCTGTACGCTCCCTTTTTGGAGCCTAACGTAGCCCTTCAGAGAACTCTAAATACCAGCGTTATTTAAAAGGTGCGGGGGGAAAAAACACGCATAGCTAACACACCCCTTTGGCCGCAAAACTCTAAATCTAGGCGTATATGTTTTTTTAATGTAGACAACCCAAGGTGTTGATCTAGTCCCATTTTTGTATATTACTGCTATTGTTTCGCTGCTAAATACGATTATATAAAAAATCATAAATTTTTTGCAAACTTTGGGTTTCTCACTGAAATTATTTACATACCACTTGTGCAGTAATAACACAAATGGTTGTGAAAGGGTCCCATTTGTTCAGAAATATCAGACATGCATGGATCTGCTATTTTTTTTTTTTTTGGCAATTAGAAGGTCGCTAATTGCAGCTGCACACCACGCTTCTGAAATTCCTGGCAGTGAAGTGGTTAATCAAGTAGCTTGTAAGGTTAATATTTGCTCTAGGGTAGGTATTACTCTCCTTTCTGACACCACCCACCCCCTAATCCCTGCCTCATCCCTCGTAAACAGCTCTCCCCCACCACTGGTCACCTCCATCTTATGTACTGGCAGTCAGTCTGCCAGTATACAGTTTAGGGATGTTATATATTTATTTTTAAATATATATTTTTTAAATTTTTGTAGTGTAGGGAATCCTCCTCACCCACCCAATTCCCTCTCTAACCCTCCCTCTACTTTCTGCCATCTGTGTTACTGGAAGACTAATTATATATATATATATATATATATATATATGTATGTATATATATATATATATATATATATATAATTTGTTTATATATTTATTCATTTTTTGTCTGTAGTGTTTTTCTGACCCCCCACAATTACTTTTTTTTCTGCAGTGTAGGGAACTCCCTCCCCCTCCAGCTGTTCCTTTTTGTTAGTGTAGGGCCCCATCCCTCCCTCTCCTTTTAAAATAATTTTCTGTAGTGTAGGGATCCCCGGCCCTACCTCTCCACTCCTCCGCTGATCCACCCACCTCCCTCCTTCCCTCCCACTGCTCCCACTCAGCACCAAAGATGATTGTTACAGACAGTGTTGGTCAATGTAATGATCAGCGACCTTCCTTCATATATATAGTGCTCCTTACTATTTGAAGACAGATGACTTCTGCCCCCAGCTGCAGTCTAAGCAGACAGTTTGGACCACAGCATGCACCACAGTGATGGACGTGTGTACTGTGTCAACACACTATGCTGGGCAAAGTACTGTGTGACATAGTTGTTTAAATGTATGGTAAAATGGAGTTCGGAGACAGTACTGCTAACTGGCTGAAAGAGACAACTCCCAAAGAAAGGAAATTGGTTTATTAAAAGGGACATTAAACACCTCAAGATATTAATACAAATTGTTTAATTACATGTAGTAAAACAACTTTGTAATATACTTTAATTATTTGTTTAGTTCTCCTTCCTGTATTTTAATTCTGAATATTGTGGGCTTCCCAATTCATGTAAAACATGGAAGTGGAGACACCGCTATATTCCACACAGTCATTGGTTGCACACTCTAGTAAGCCATTTATTACCATTAGTGATGTCGCGAACATAAAAATTTGGGTTCGCGAACGGTGAACGCGAACTTCCACAACTGTTCGCGAACGGGCGAACCGGGCGAACCGCCATAGACTTCAATAGGCAGGTGAATTTTAAAACCCACAGGGACTCTTTCTGGCCACAATAGTGATGGAAAAGTTGTTTCAAGGGGACTAACACCTGGACTGTGGCATGCCGGAGGGGAATCCATGGCAAAACTCCCATGGAAAATTACATAGTTGATGCAGAGTCTGGTTTTAAGCCATAAAGGGCATAAATCACCTAACATTCCTAAATTGTTTGGAATAATGTGCTTTAAAACATCAGGTATGATGTTGTATCGATCAGGTAGTGTAAGGGTTATGCTCGCTTCACAGTGACAGACCAAACTCCCCGTTTAAAGGGACAGTCTACACCAGAATTTTTATTGTTTTAAAAGATAGATAATCCCTTTATTACCCATTTCCCAGTTTTGCATAACTAACACATTTATAATAATATACTTTTAACCTCTGTGATTATCTTTTATCTAAGCCTCTGCAAACTGCCCCCTTTTTCAGTTCTTTTGACAGACTTGCAGTCTAGCCAATCAGTGCCTGCTCCCAGATAACTTCTTGTGCACAAGCACAGTGTTATCTATATGAAATAGTGGTGAAAAACTGTTAAAATGCAATCTGAAAGAGGTGGGCTTCAAGGTCTAAGAAATTAGCATATGAACCTCCTAGGTTAAGCTTTCAACTAAGAATACAAAGAGAACAAAGCAAAATTGGTGATAAAAGTAAATTGGAAAATTGTTTAAAATTACATGCTCTATCTGAATCATTAAAGTTTATTTTGGCCTAGACTGTCCCTTTAACGCACCGCAAACAACCGCAAACAGTCCATTTGCACAACCGCAAACTCCCCATTTGCACAAGGTTGGATACCAAGCTAGCCATGTCCCGCTCCTTGTCCTCACTGATGTCATTGAAGGTCTCTTCCTCCACCCAGCCATGTACAACACCAAGGGTCCCTGAAAGGTGACAACAAGCCCCCTGGGACGCCTGCTGTGTTTGGTCTTCCACCTCCTCAAAGCCACCTTCCTCCTCTGACTCCTCTTCTTCAGACTCCTCTCTCTGCGTTGCCTCTCTCTGCGTTATTATAAGGTGTGTTAAGTAGTACTATTCTTATCAGTTTAATCCCTGTTACATCCCCTATCAGGGGACGTGTATATGGCATCGATTTTAGGAACCGAGAGATGGAAAAAGATGCTTGGTCGGTCCTCCTACTTCAAATTTGGGGCACTGCGCGTACAATCTAATGTGCCACCAGATAGGAGTAATGTGTTAAGTAGTTCTATTCTTATCAGTTTAATTCCTGTTACATCCATGTGTGTAATGCTGCCTGACTGAGACATATCCCTGTTATCTACATCCTCTGGCAATAATGGTTGCGCATCACTAACACTCATTTCTTCCAACTGATGTGTAAATAACTCCTCTGACAGATCAAGTGAAGCGGCTGTGGTGCTAGTGTTGGTGGTGGCGGCAGGCGGGCGAGTGGTAACTTGAGAGGTGCCCGAAGCTAAGCTGAAGGAGGATGGTGCGTCAAGGTTCCGAGTGGAAGCTGTAGAAGATTGGTTGTCCTGTGTTAGCCAGTCAACTATGTCCTCAGAACTGTTCAAGTTCGGGGTACGTGGCCTCTGAACACTGGGCATTATTCTAGGGCCAAAGGGAATCACAGCACCACAAACATGACGGCCCCTGCGGGGTGGCCTGCCTCTGCCTGTCATTTGTTTTTCAATTAGTGGTACTATGCGTGCAAGCTACTGTGACAACAGATATGAGTGGCACTGTGCACTGGCAGAAGTTGGCAGAGTAGACGCTGTAGGCCTGACACACACGCTTGCAGACAACTAACTGCTATTCAATCTATTACAGTCAAAATTGTATTTTTTTTTAAATGTACACTACTGTTACACCAGATATGAGTTGCACTGGGGTGACACTGTGCCCTGGCAGGCACTAAAAAGCACACATGTGAAGGAAACTGACTGCTATTATTTAACACAGTCAAAAAAGTGTTGTTTTTTTTTAAATGTACACTACTGTTACACCAGATATGAGTTGCACTGGGGTGACACTGTGCCCTGCCAGGCACTGAAACGCACATGTGTGAAGGAAACTGACTGCTATTATTTAACACAGTCAAAAAAGTGTTGTTTTTTTTAAATGTACACTACTGTTACACCAGATATGAGTTGCACTGGGGTGACACTGTGCCCTGGCAGGCAGGCACTGAAATGCACACGTGTGAAGGAAATTGACTGCTATTATTTAACACAGTCAAAAAAGTGTTGTTTTTTTTAAATGTACACTACTGTTACACCAGATATGAGTGGTGGCACTGGGCAAGTGGGCACAGTATACGCTGTGAGCCTGACACACACGCTGGCAGGCAGGTAACTGCAATTAGGTTACACAGGGAAAAAAAAAAAGCAGACTGATGTTCTAGCCCTAAAAAGGGCTTTTTGGGGTGCTGTCCTTACAGCAGAGATCAGATGAGTCCTTCAGGACTGTAGTGGACACTGAATACACTAGCCTAGCTATCGATTTCCCTATTAAATCAGCAGCAGCTACACTGTCCCTCCTCTCACTAAGAATGCAGCTTCCAAATGAATCTAAAATGGATGCAGTCCAGGAGGTAGGAGGGTCTGGGAGGAAGGGTCTGCTGCTGATTGGCTGGAATGTGTCTGCTGACTGTGAGGTACAGGGTCAAAGTTTTACTCAATGATGACGAATAGGGGGCGGATCGAACATTGCATATGTTCGCCCGCCACGGTGAATGCGAACAAGCTATGTTCGCCGGGAACTATTCGCCGGCGAACTATTCGCGACATCACTAATTACCATTCCTAATTGGCCTCAGCAGAAAAGGAAAACTAAGTTACAATATGGTTTATGGACCTTAACTTTATCCTTATTTTTTCAATATTTAAACTAATATTATTTTTGAAATACATAATACATCATTTAAATACATAATTCAAACAATGATTTATTTAGTGTTTAATGTCCCTTTAAGCCCAGGAACATCTGTTTAAAAAATCATTTCTGTCTGCAAGTAATTTGCAGCATTGTAAAAACCATACAGATTTTTCTTTCTGTGCTTTCTAGGGAGTGTAGGACAAAGTCTATGTTTTTATAGAAAAGCAAGAAGTTGAGTTAAATATCCCTTTAATATTTTCTGTTCACTCAAGGTCTATGGCCATAATATGGATCTCTAGATGTGTTATCGATAGATCTCTTTACACTACCTGTCATAGATCTTGTCATTATCTTATTGTCTTGTCTTTGCCACAAGCAGGGCCGTCTTTAACACAGGGCAAAAGGGGCAGCTGCCCAGGGCCCAGTCTCTGTTGAGGGGCCCAAGAGTACTAAAAAAAAAAATTTTTTTTTTTTTATGGTTCATACCAGACTGCTGATGTGACATGGGGAACACACACATTCAGTCCTAATACTGTCACAGACAAAAGTACTCTGCTTATATATATATATATTTTTTTTTTTTAAACTGTGCCAGACCGTGCCGGTGTTATGTGACATGCCAAGCTATTGCCATGTGCTGTTTTAGATGTGCACTGTGCAGCACTGAATGCAAAGCCCTAACTCGGCATCCAGCCATTTCCACTGCATCAGAAAAGGTCCTACTGGGGTTACCACTGTTACCAGGTAACTGCTCTGGTTGTGGGGATTGTTTCTGGGTAGGGCTGACTGTAAGCGCATGCAGCAGAAAGCTGGAGCGGCAGGCACGTGAGGATTTGAGCATCTGTGCAGCTGCATACACTCTTCAGTCTTGAGGCTGTGTGACTCATCTCACACTGTATCCATGCAGCCTTGGACAGACAGCATCCAGTCTACTGGTCCCCTCAGCCCTGCTCTTTCTGCTGTGGCCCTAAGATCAACTAACTGAAGTTTGTTAGGGGAACAGTGCTTTGTAGAAAGGTGTCAGTGGGAAGAATAAGTGAGTGCACACACGCCCCTCCCCATGCAGCATTGTCTAGTGCAGGGTGAGAGGGAACTTGTTCCTAGCAAAGAAGCGACATGTGCTGCTGTGGCTGATGTATAGTATCATGCTGATACTTCACACATTAATGTAAGATTTATTTTTATAGTTTTTATTTTCTCTCTGTCTCAGATTTTACAGCTTCCCATAGTAGTTCTGCTGTTCCAGTCAGTAAACTTATATTTGTCTGCACCTCCATGCTTCCTCCTCAGTCTTTACCTTGCTTTGCTCCTGTTGGCTGTCCTAAATCTCTTTAACCAGCTAACCTCACACCAGAATCACATTCAAAAGAATATTAAATGAATCCACAGTGGAGGAATTTATATATTTATTTACTTATTAGTACTGCTTAGGTCCAGTTTCACATATTGCAATTTATTTCATTTTTTTTAAATGATTAGCCCAGCAGTAGATGATCCACCGCTGGGCTAATAAAAAAAAAATTGATTTACTTGTTTATTGGGATTTTGGGGTGGAGAGCGAAATTGCATGGGGTGGGGGCAAGAAATTTTTTGCCCAGGGTCCAGTCAATATTAAAGACGGCTCTGGCCACAAGCATGGTGACACCCTTAGCTAGCATATATGCCACACCACTGTGACCCCAAATCCACTGTTTTCAGTGTGTATTTCATGTGATGTGAGCTTCACGTGCCATCATGCGTGTATTTATCTCTTAAATGGACAGTAAACTTAAAAAATAATCTTAGCTATAGCTTGAAAAATCAAAAGATTTGAGAGATTTTATTCCCCAAAGTTACACCTACCTTGTTTCCTTTCCAGGTTCTTCTGAGCAGGTTCACGGGCTAATCACAGCGAGCTCGACCGTGCTATTGAACTAAATGTAGTGCGCTCCTACACTGATCTGGTAGCGGGAACGGGCTACATTTAGTTCAATAGCTCAATCGGGCGCGCTGTGATTACAGTGTGCCCGGGAACCGCTTTTCAAAAGAAGACCTAATCGGAAGAGCCTGGAGAGGAAACGAGGTAAGTGTAACTTTGGGGGATAAAATCTCTCAAATCTTTTGATTTTTTAAACTGCCCCTTAGATAATGTTACAGAATTCTGCACTATGTGCAGAATTATGTAACATTATTTTTTAAGTTTACTGGTGCAGGTGTGTGTTTATCACATACTATTGTAAATTTCTGTATATATCATATGTCAGGGTGTGACAAATCCTGGGTGTCAGGATGCTGTGGTTCTTAAAATTCAAGCTTGGGACTTTTTGTATTGCTCTACAGACATACATGCCTAAATAAAATAATGTCCCTGGTTCCTGAGTAGTAAAACTGTATGTGGGACATCTTGGCATTCTGGATGGTTTCTAAGTTTCAAATATATTTATTTAGCTCCTCTAATAAAGCATATTGGATAACTGTATGCATCACATCATGCTGCAGAATTATGAATATATTTGTGTATTGTAGGCTGTGATTATAAGGTATATACTGTACATCCTATCATGTTGTACACATGCAAGCATTATATGTCACATTTTCTAAATTTAAACACTATTATTTTTTTTCACAATTCAGATATGCAATTTTAAACATCTTTCCAATTTACTTCTGTGATCAAATTTGTTTCATTCTCTTGGTGTCCTTTGCTGAAGGAGCAACAGTCCATTACTGTGAGCTAGCTAAACATATCTAGTCAGCCAATGACAAGAGACAAATGGGTGCAGCCACCAATCAGCAGCTTGTTCCCACTAGTGTAGGATATGTACATATTCTTTTTCAACAAAGGATACATACATAGTAACATAGTAGATGAGGTTGAAAAAAGACCAAAGTCCATCAATTTCATCCTGAACAAATCTAATATACTTACAAAAAAAACTCTAGTTGATCTTAAATTAGTCCCATTGAAAAGTGACCCATTTAACACAAGCAATCATATGCCTGAATTCTGTTTCTAGCCAGAAATGTATCCAAACCATTTTTAAATGTATCTAAGGTATTGACATTCACTACCTCCTTTGGTGATGAGTTCCACAATTTTATTACTCTTACAGTAAAAAAAACATTTCCATTGGAGGAGATTAAATCTCCTCCAGCCTTAAATTGTGACCTCTTGGAATAAACAGAGCTTCTACCATCTCTGTATATGGGCCTTGAATATATTTATATAGAGTAATCATGTCACCTCTCAAGTGCCTTTTTTCTAGAGAAAACAGACCCAGTTTGGCTAGCCTCTCCTCATAACTTAAAGGGCCACTAAACCCAAAATCTTTCTTTCATGATTCAGATAGAGAATAGAAATTTAAACCACATTACAATTTACTTCCATTATTTATTTTGCTTCATTTTTTAGATATCCTTAGTTGAAGAAAAAGCAATGCACATGGTGAGCCAATCACACAAGGCTTCTATGTGCAGCAACCAATTAGCAGCTACTGAGCATACCTAGATATGCTTTTCAGCAAAGAATATCAAGAGAATAATACAAATTAGATAATATAAGTAAATTAGAAAGATGTTTAAAATGGCATTCTCTTTCTAAATCATAAAAGAAAAAATGTGGGTGTCATGTCCCTTTAAATTCTCCATTCCCCTTATTTGCTTTGTGGCCCTTCTCTGAACTTTTTCTAGGTATGCAATGGTTTTTTTTTAGATTGGTCCCCAGAACTGCACTTTATACTCAAGGTGAGGTCTTACCAGGGATTTATATAGTGACAGAATTATTCTGTCTTCCCTAGAATCAATGCCTCTTTTAATACATGCTAGTATAAGAGAATAAAGTAAATTTGAAATTTAAAAGGGTTAAAATGAAGTGCTCTATCTGAATCATGCAAGTTTGACTTTCCAATACCTTTAAGATGTCATGTGGATGTGGTAGTGTATCTCTGTATGAATCAAACGCCAAAAGGCTTCTGTTTGTATCATATGCCATAATCTGCAGTGGAAATGACAACCCTTCAGTCCTTTCAAATAAGGGGTCCGATGTTCTTATAGCTATCAAGTGATCTCCATAGCAACAGTGATAAACTGGTAGTTGCCGTTAGCCTCATCTGTTTGTGTTGTTGATGCTACGGATCATAGATCAATGTTTCTCTGAACTTTAAAACAAATTCAGTAATTAAAATAAATGAGAGAACTGAGCAAATATATGAATATGTGATATATTTTAAACTCTATATGGGATGACTTTTGGTAGACCTATTTTATGGTTTGATTTTTTGAAGAATCTAACTTTATTGTGTTTAAAATTGCATGCTCTATCTGAATCATTAAAGATAGAATTTGGGTTTAGTGTCCCTTTAAAATTAGAATTACAATAACACAGTTCAACACATATTACATAACAATGTACAAGTAGATAATGAGTTTTAAAGTTTTAGATAAGATATGTTGTTTGTTCTAAATATGTTTTTCTATGCTGAGTGAGTTTGGATAGAGGTAGGAACATGTATACATTATCAAAACTGGTTAGGCCAACCCTCTGGGAAATTATAATTTTGCCTGTGGCCGCAGTGATTTGAAACATTGTACAACATTGCTATAAGCATTGTTGCAAACACTGCTGCCAGATGGCTATAGAAATGTACATCACCTAGGATTACTCAGTAAGGATACCAACAGAAATCTGCAAAATTGGTAATAGAAGTAAATTGAAAATTTGTTTAAAATTCCCTGTTCTATCCAATCCATTTATGCTTCATTTTGACTTAAAGGGACAGTACACTGTAAAATTGTTTTTCAAGTAATGTATTTCCAATAAATTGCTATACAACTGCAGAGTATAAATGTATGAGGAATTGCATGTTCAGGTTTATTTCTGTATATGAAATAACTGGTTTAGTGTTTTGAAACCACAATCTATTAAAATGGGTGGAGCTTGCAGCTAAACCACATCTCATTATATTATCACGTTGTGTACACATACTTTCTTCCTTATCTTATATTTGTCTGTAAAAGCTCAAAACTTATACATAGCTTGTCAATAGCCTATACTTAGAAACTATAGAAACTTTCAGTATAAGTTGGAATGCTACAGGCAAAATCAGCTAATTAAAATGCTGAAATAAAAGTAAATGAGCTACTCGAAAACAATTTAATACATTCCAGCAGGTAAAATGATTCATTGGGAACAAAGTAAAGGGAACATTTTTGGGGTAAACTGTCCCTTTAAATTAAAGTTTAATTTTGACTTCCAGTTCACAAACTCACTTGTGGAAAAGGTGGCATTTTATAAAAGTGCCACTTTTAAAGTCACTGAGCTCTTCAGAATGACCCATTGTGATGACAATGGAGATTTCATGCCTATTTGCTGGATTGTATGCACCTGTTAGCAATGGGTGTGTCTGAAACCCCTGAACTCATTAATTAGTAGGGGTGTCCACATACTTTTGGCCATATAGTGTGTATGTGTGTGTTTCTATATACACACACAAACATGTGGGAAAATAGCACTATTGTTTACTAGTCCAGTATATACTGTACATTATATATATATACAGCGATTTTCTACTTTGGAAACATGTTTGTCCTATATTGGTGATGTTAGCAGAACATTTGACAAAGATGTCATAACGACATCGAAACGTTATGGATGTAATTGCTTTTTAAATCTATGAATTAAAAGTTGTTTTTTACTAAAGACCAGTGAGTGCCTTCTTGCAAACGAGGAATGGATACAATTTATATGAAGTGCACCCTGGCAGTTGTGGTAATGTAAGACTGTGCTTATCTCTCTTTGGAGGATATATATATATACAGGGAGTGCAGAATTATTAGGCAAGTTGTATTTTTGAGGATTAATTTTATTATTGAACAACAACCATGTTCTCAATGAACCCAAAAAACTCATTAATATCAAAGCTGAATAGTTTTGGAAGTAGTTTTTAGTTTGTTTTTAGTTATAGCTATTTTAGGGGGATATCTGTGTGTGCAGGTGACTATTACTGTGCATAATTATTAGGCAACTTAACAAAAAACAAATGTATACCCATTTCAATTATTTATTTTTACCAGTGAAACCAATATAACATCTCAACATTCACAAATATACATTTCTGACATTCAAAAACAAAACAAAAACAAATCAGTGACCAATATAGCCACCTTTCTTTGCAAGGACCAGGGCCGGCTCAAGAAATTGTGCTGCCTGGGTCCCAGAATGCAATGATGCCCCCCAGTAGTAACATTACTGATTAGCATATCAACCTACTAGACTGGCCGCTGTCCTTACTAAGCCTGCCTACCTGCATGCAACCAATGCTTATGCACAATTGTGCAATAAGTGGGAAGGAAGTTAGGGCAGAGGTGCACTTGTCCCACCTTTAATGTCATCCCTTACCGATTCTGTGTCTTTGTGCATAATGGTCTGGGTCTGACAGTGACTAAGTCACAGAAGTGCTGCCCCTTGTCAAGTGCTGCCTGGGTCCCTTGGACCCACTTGGTCCCATGGTTGAGCCGGCCCTGGCAAGGACACTCAAAAGCCTGCCATCCATGGATTCTGTCAGTGTTTTGATCTGTTCACCATCAACATTGCGTGCAGCAGCAACCACAGCCTCCCAGACACTGTTCAGAGAGGTGTACTGTTTTCCCTCCTTGTAAATCTCAAATTTGATGATGGACCACAGGTTCTCAATGGGGTTCAGATCAGGTGAACAAGGAGGCCATGTCATTAGATTTTCTTCTTTTATACCCTTTCTTGCCAGCCACGCTGTGGAGTACTTGGACGCGTGTGATGGAGCATTGTCCTGCATGAAAATCATGTTTTTCTTGAAGGATGCAGACTTCTTCCTGTACCACTGCTTGAAGAAGGTGTCTTCCAGAAACTGGCAGTAGGACTGGGATTTGAGCTTGACTCCATCCTCAACCCAAAAAGGCCCCACAAGCTCATCTTTGATGATACCAGCCCAAACCAGTACTCCACCTCCACCTTTCTGGCGTCTGAGTCGGACTGGAGCTCTCTGCCCTTTACCAATCCAGCCACGGGCCCATCCATCTGGCCCATCAAGACTCACTCTCATTTCATCAGTCCATAAAACCTTAGAAAAATCAGTCTTGAGATATTTCTTGGCCCAGTCTTGACGTTTCAGCTTGTGTGTCTTGTTCAGTGGTGGTCGTCTTTCAGCCTTTCTTACCTTGGCCATGTCTCTGAGTATTGCACACCTTGTGCTTTTGGGCACTCCAGTGATGTTGCAGCTCTGAAATATGGCCAAACTGGTGGCAAGTGGCATCTTGGCAGCTTCACGCTTGACTTTTCTCAGTTCATGGGCAGTTATTTTGCGCCTTGGTTTTTCCACACGCTTCTTGCGACCCTGTTGACTATTTTGAATGAAACGCTTGATTGTTCGATGATCACGCTTCAGAAGCTTTGCAATTTTAAGAGTGCTGCATCCCTCTGCAAGATATCTCACTATTTTTGACTTTTCTGAGCCTGTCAAGTCCTTCTTTTGACCTATTTTGCCAAAGGAAAGGAAGTTGCCTAATAATTATGCACACCTGATATAGGGTGTTGATGTCATTAGACCACACCCCTTCTCATTACAGAGATGCACATCACCTAATATGCTTAATTGGTAGTAGGCTTTCGAGCCTATACAGCTTGGAGTAAGACAACATGCATAAAGAGGATGATGTGGTCAAAATACTCATTTGCCTAATAATTCTGCACTCCCTGTATATATATATATGTGTGTGTGTGTGTGTATATATATATATATATACCGGTGTATATATATATATATATATATATGTGGGTATATACTGTGGGTAAAGCTTGATGTAATGTAATTCCCCCATCTATACTATACTATTTATTTATTTTTTGCCTCTGCCTGGGGGGGTTCAGAGAAGGCGCCACGTCGATCCTCTGGCATCTGCCCCAAATGAACCTCGGGGAATGAGGTTTACAATGGGGGCTTCGCCGCTCTTTACCCCCCAGGCAGAGGCAAAAAAGATAGTGAAGATATGAGAATTACAGTGCATCGTATATATGTTTGATGCAGTGGCTCAATGTACTCTGAGAAGATTTATCATGATAGATCGGGCTTTACCCACAGCCGCCTGGGTAATGTCAGGTTTACCCGGGAAATGCTAAGATTACCCAATTTCTTACTTTACACGCAACCATATTGCCGCTTTAAGAAGGAACACATATTAAAAATACATATGTGAGGGTTCTTATACAAAACCATTTCTTTAAACAGCCCTGAAAACAGCCCTGACATATGTATTTAAAGCGGCAATATGGTCAGCCTAAATATATATATATATATATATATATATATATATATATATATATTTATATTCAGGACATTAGCACTATAGTTTACTAGTCCATTATATATAAAAATCAGGACATTAACGGCTCTACAGTAACTAAGGATTTAACTCTGATACATGGGAACATTAACCTCTGCTATGAGTTTAGAAAAACAAGTAATGAAATTTTAAGCACTAAAGTCCATTACAAGAGTATTAACCTTTGATACATGAAGTGGAATATTAACCCCTTCTGTAAACAAATACATATTTAATCTTGAGTGTACAATAACAGAATAGTAAAAACTGCAATCTACAGAAGTGAATATTAAGCACGATTGTTATTGACATTAATATTAACCATCAATCTATATAAGTGATAATTAAAGGGGTACTGCACTGAAAAACAAATGATGTTATCCATACAAAAGAACAGTGTTTAAAAATGTTTATGTGATTGTAAAAGCTTTTTAAATTGAAACTAATAACAGCTGTATTGTGTATTTCCTTCTAATGCTCTCTGGCTGATTAGAACTGCTACTAGTACTTATTGGCGGATAGGTACTTCCTGCTACTGGAATCTGATGCAAACAAATGGATGTTAACCCCTTTGTGCCGGCATCAAACACTGTAAAAATTAAATCATACAATCATGAATGTGATCACATGATTTCAAGGCTGGGATCAGATCATGGGGAGCTGCCTACCCTGCTAGGAATGCATACCCCCCAACTGTACCGATTTTCGCGGGACAGTCACGATTTTAGGGGTCTGTCCTGGGTTGCAAGCCATCTGTCCCACATTGCCCCATGCATTAAAAAAATAAATAAATAAATTCTATTGGGAACATACTCAGAAGCAGCTGGATTTTCTCTCCCAGGTTTATATACCTGTTAGATTTCTTGTGGAAAAGTAATGGTGTGTGGGTTAAGCAGGAGTAGGAAGGCTGTATACCCTCTGACCTCAGGTAATGGTGACCTCTAACTCCTGGTAGGGATGACGTCTAACCCCTGGTGATATTACTAGCATGCCTTCAGTTTTATACAATGAGCAGTGCTAACACCAGGGTAACGAACAGTGGCAGCCTCAGACTGCCAGCTAGTGTGCTTGCCAACCCCGGGACCATACAATGATTAACAGATACCCATACATAATGTAGTGTGTGTATCTATCTGTATCTATAAGTGTGTATGTGTGTGTATCTGCATGTATAAGTGTAAGCTGTATAGTGTGTGTATATCTGTATGTATAAGTGTGTGTGTATCTGCATGTATAAGTGTAAGCTGTGTAGTGTGTGTGTATCTGTATGTATAAGTGTGTGTGTGTATCTGCATGTATAAGCGTATGCTATGTAGTGTGTGTGT
The DNA here is from genome assembly GCF_027579735.1 of Bombina bombina. Lineage (NCBI taxonomy): Eukaryota > Metazoa > Chordata > Amphibia > Anura > Bombinatoridae > Bombina > Bombina bombina. The sequence goes on along the minus strand of NC_069505.1, from coordinate 308,752,750 downwards.
CTGCATGTATAAATGTAAGCTATGAAGTGTGTGTATCTGCGTGTATAAATGTAAACTATGTAGTGTGTGTGTATGTGCATGTGTAAATGTATACTATGTAGTGTGTGTGTATCTGCATGTATAAGTGTATGTTATGTAGTGTGTGTGTGTATCTGTATGTGTAAGTGTATGCTATGTAGTGTGTGTGTGTGCGTATCTGAATGTATAAGTGTATGCTATGTAGTGTGTGTCTATATGTATGTATAAGTGTATGCTATGTAGTTTGTGTGTATTTTCCTGTATAAGTGTATGATATGTAGTGTGTGTCTGCATGTGTAAGTGTTTGTAATGTAGTGTGTGTATCTGCATGTGTAAGTGTATGCAATGTAGTGTGTATGCTATGTAGTGTGTGTGTATCTGCATGTGTAACTGTATGCAATGTAGTGTGTGTGTATCTGCATGTGTAAGTGTATGCAATGTAGTGTGTATGCATTGTAGTGTGTATGCTATGTAGTGTGTGTGTGTATCTGCATGTGTAAGTGTATGCTAGGTAGTGTGTGTGTATGTGCATATGTAAGTGTATGCAATGTAGTGTCTATGCTATGTAGTGTGTGTGTATCTACATGTGTAAGTGTATGCTATGTAGTGTGTGTGTATTTGCATGTGTAAGTGTATGCTATATAGTGTGTGTGTAGGTGTATGCTATGTAGTGTGTTACTGTGAATTTTTGCTAACTTTGAAGGCCAGAATCTAGAATATTAATGAGGAGAGCAGAGAGCAGTTTTAAAGAATCTATTATTAAATGTCCAGTTAAGATAAAATTATATAGCACTGTCGCTGCAAAGGTTAATTAAATACAGAGCTCACATAGCTATACCAGTGGTTTGAGCTTGTGTTTGATTTGCTGCCTAAGAGTATTAAAAGATATTACTTTATTTAGAATTTTATTTATATTACTTTGGTCTTATGATTTTTTTAAGCCCCGCCCCTGCTCCTGCCCACCACATTTAATTTTTTTTTTCCGATTCTTGAATGCGTTAAAGGGGGAGGCTGCAGGACGCCATATAAGGTAGGATGTTCCAGCGTTAAAGCCCAGTGCTGTTAGGACGGCATATAGAACATCATAACGGAGTGAAGGGTAATAAAAGGATCAAAAAAATTGCAAAAATAAAACACTCTGTTAGAGCACTTTATCATTGCACTTTTGCAGAATTGGTTAAACAAATAGTTTAAGTCAGCTCCAGAGAAGCAATGCGCTACTGGGACCTAGCTCAACACATTTTGTGAACCAATGATAAGAGTTAAATCTGTCTAGCCACCAATAGCAGCTAGCTTCCAGTACTGCATTGCTGTTTCTGATCCTACCTAGGTATGCTTTTTAACCAAAAGATCAAATTACATTTGATAACAAAAGTAAATTGAAAAATTGTACGCTCTGTACCAACCCCCCAGCCCCTAATTTTTTTAATGCCCTTTTAACATTTTATGTGCAATAACTGAATATTGGCAACTGTTGTATTTGGGGAAACAACCTCTGCTACCCATTGACAATTATCAAAAAATGTAAAAGGTTTTGGACAAATTGACAAATCTATTTCTCCTATCTAATATCAACCTTCCAGTTTTTTGGACGTATTCCCTACAATTCTATATGTCTGTCTGATTCTCTTCAGTTCCTAACAGGGTGGATTTGATTTAAAGCACTAGTCAGTAAGACCGATTTAAATTGATTTAAATCATGGTTTTCATTTTTAGAATAATAACTTTCCAGACTGTTTTCTAGTTAGATCAGACCATAACTGATTTGGTTACATATCATTAGATATGTAAAGATAGATCATTGAAATTAATGAAATTATTGGGAGGTGAACTATCTCCAGTTTAATTGGTTAATCATTCAGCTGTAGCTGGAGAAAATGATTACCTTAATAATAACAACTGAAATAGTTTTATTTAACTAAAACAATAACATTATATTTCATTGTCAAAGCTTGCCCCTCCCTCCTCACACTTAGGTCCTTGTGCAGATCTTTTCCACTCCAAACAATCTTCTATTCAGTGAGCTTCTTGAAACTTAGTATGGGTTGATTCTGTGTACATACAGTAGATTTGCAGGGGAGCAATGGCAATAAAGGGGCAGTAAAGTCAAAATCAAACTTTCATGATTCAAATATGAGAGAATCGCATTTGAAGGCATTATTCATGACGTACTATACACCTAAGAAAGGCTATAAATTGTATAATATAAACTTTAATAGATGCCCAAAATGTCAACTTAAAGGGACATGAAACACAAAAAATTATTTCATGATTTAGGTAGAACATACAATGTTAAACAACTTTCCAGTTTATGTCTATTATCATATGTGCTTCATTCTCTTGGTATCATTTGCTGAAGGAGCAGCAATGCACTACTGGTTTCTAACTGAAAACATGGGTGAGCAAATGGCAATCTGTATATTTATGCAGCCACCAATCAGCAGCTAGAACCTTGGTTCTTTGCTGCTCCTGAGCTTACCTAGATAAACCTTTCAGCAAAGGATAACAACAGAAGGAAGCAAACTAAATAATAGAAGTAAATTGGAAAGTTGTTTAAAATTGCATGCTCTTTCTGAATCATGAAAGAAAACAAAACTGTGTTTCATGTCCGCTTAAGGGTGCAGACCTGGGGTAATGCCCTAAGATAAATCAAATCTGGTTAAAATTTGAATATTGGGTTATAAATTAGGGATGGGCGAATGTGTAAATTTTCTAATTTCGAATATAGAACAAATGTTATTATCGAAATTCGAATTATAAATTCGAATGTCGATAAGAACGAATATTCTGTAAAATTCTGTTTTTGAATGTTTTTTACAGATTTCGAATGTGACATTCGTTTTTGAATGTAACATTCGATTTCGAATGTGACATTCGATTTTGAATGTGTATATTCGATTTCGAATGTAACGTTCTTTTTCGAATGAGTATTTCTGTTTTCGAATGTCACTTTCGATTTCGAAACTAATTCGAATTCGAATAGTACATTACAAAAGAAAAGACTATTTCGAAATTTAAATTGAATACGAATATAACATTACAAATATAATGTGATATATTCAATCGAATTTGAATATTACATTTCGAAATCGAATATGATATATGCTATCAAATTTGAATATTACATTTCTATATAGAATGTGATATATTGAATAGAATATTATATTTCGAATTCGAATGTGATATATCTTATCGAATTCGAATATTAGATTTCTATATAGAATGTGATATTATTGAATTGAATTTGAATATTATATTTCAAATTCGAATGTGAAATATACATATCGAATTCGAATATAATATAATGCAAAGGCAAACAAACATTCTATTTTTAGAACGAATATTTTCGAATGTAAGCGAAAATTCAAAACCGAACATTCGAAAATCGAATGTTAGAATGTTAGTTAAACATTCGAAATTCGATTCGAACGAACGAATGTCTAAAAATTTGTTTTAAAATTTGAATGTTTAGAAACATTCGCCCATCCCTATTATAAATGTAATAAAAAAAGTAAACTTTAAATTTTAGAAACAGCTTCTCTATAATACAAAAAGTTAGAGAATTTGCGCTGTGATGTTAGAACCTTTACACTTTCAGCCTCACTTGTTTAACTCCTTAATAACAGTTCTCTATATCAAATTACAAGACTGTAGCATGTCCTGATAGAAATAAGCCTTAGGAAGTAATTTCCTATACATTGTATACTCTGCTGCTTGTATAACAAGAAATTGGAAACACATTAAAGGGCTGTAATACCCAAATGTTTAAACACTTGAAAGTGATGCAGCATAGCTGTAAAAAGCTGACTAGAAAAAATCACCTGAACATCTCTATGTAAAAAAGAAAGATATTTTACCTCAAAAGTTCCTCAGTAGCCACCTCCCATTGTAAAGGATTTCTAAGCAGCATTTTAGTGTGTCTGTCCTAGGACAGCTGAAAGGATGAGCCTCGTGCACTCTCATATTATTTCACCAATCAGGTAAAGGAAGCTTACTATGAAATCTCATGAGAGTTAAGTCAAATCTCATGAGATCACAGTAAGAGTTCATGACCTCAGCACTGCTGATGCTGATTGGCTGCTGTTCATTTCTTCATTGTTTTAGTTTTTTTACCTGCAGCTGGGAGCAGCTGAGTATAACTTTTTACACAGAACTTACTCTGGTGAGCTGAGGAGATTGTGAGGTAAAATATCTTACTTTTTTACATAGAGATGCTCAGGTGATATTTTCCTGTCAGCCTTTTACAGTTATACTGCATCAGTTTCAAGTGATTTAGCGTATGAGTATTATGTCCCTTTAAGGGAAAAATTATTTTACAGTACCTTTAAGGAAGATGGCATCACCCAACCTCCAGATCTTGAAAACCTGGCAAATTTTAGGATCAGGTTTGCAAGAACTGATGAGAACGGCTGATAATTTCCTTTAAAAAAAAATGATGAGCAGTAGGAAAAGCATGTGCAAAATGAGTTGACTAGCCACATTTTTAAGTAGGGAAAATAGTGATAGGAGCGCCTTGAAGATGTGACTAATCCTGCTGCTAATACAGTTTAACCCCTCAGGAAAAACTAGATATGGCGCAGAAAGGAACAAAACGTGTGTAAAGCAGCGCTAAAAGTGTTGTGCATCCATCATTGTTATGTTATTAATGTTGGGGCAATTTATTGCTCTGTTTTTTACCAATATATTAAATATTTGTTGTATTTACACCATATATATTTTTCATTTAGAACTTCCATCCGTGCTTTTAGCGCTGCTTTACACACTTTTTGTTCCTTTCTAGACACATTTTTAGGAACCAGGTTTTCCAGGTTTCTGCTCCATAACTTGTCCATCTGCTCTGAGGCGGCGGACAGAAATCAAACCGATTGAATATGATCGGGTTGATTGACACCCCTTGCTAGCAGCCGATTGGCCGCAAATCTGCAGGGGGCGGCGTTGCACCAGCAGTTCACAAGAACTGCTGGTGCAATGATAAATGCCGACAGCTTATGCTGTCAGCATTTATCGATGTGTGGCGGACATGGTACGCTACTTCGTAATCGTATCTTGTCCGCTCGCACATTGTTAAATATGTCCCAGAGCATGCAATTTTAAGCAACTTTCTAATTACTCCTATTATGATTTTTTCTTCGTTCTCTTGGTATATTTATTTAAAAAAGCAAGAATATAAGCTTAGGAACCGGCCAATTTTTGGTTCAGAACCTGGGTAGCACTTGATGTTTGGTGGCTATATTTAATTTTAATTTTGACTAGACTATCCCTTTAAATACTCGAAAACCAATGAAAACAATGATTTGCAATGCCATGGGTGGGTGGGGAACCCTAAACAAATATTGACAGAGTAATTTTAAAGGGATACTGAACCCATATTTTTTTCTTTCATGATTCAGACAGAGCATGCAATTTTAAGCAACTTTCTAATTTACTCTTATTATCATTTTTATCGTTCACTTGCTATCTTTGTTTGAAAAAGAAAGCCTAGAACCCTGGACAGCACTTGTTTATTGGTGGATGAATGCATCCATCAAACAGCATGAACAACCCAGGTTGTTCACAAAAAAATGGGCCGGCATCTAAACTTACATTCTTGCTTTTCAAATAAAGATACCAAGAGAATGAAGAACATTTGCTAATAGGAGTAAATTAGAAAGTTGCTTAAAATTGCACGCTCTATCTTAATCACAAAAGACAAAAATTGGGTTCAGTGTCCCTTTAACTATGATTGCAGTAAAGATGATTTATATATTTCATGGCAAACAATAACTATTCAACTAATAGTTTATTTCACACTGGCTGTGCCTTTAAAAATCTATATTATGTATTTACAACATACAGTGAAGATTTCTACAGTCTGTCATAAAATACAAGCTCATTAAATGAGCATCAGTGTTTGCACATAGAGAAGAAACAGCTATGTGTAGAAACAAATAAAATTAAAACTAACTTTTACTGAGGTTAACTCCGGGCTTCAGCCCCTGTCAGCCATCCATAGCAATACCCCTTGCGCAGTTTACCAGAGCTCATAGTATATGTATGTTTTATTTTAATTGAGTGTTTAAAACCAAGGAAGCTCGGGAGAGTGTGATGGAGCATGGCAGGCAATTCAACTGTAATAAATAATGTGAATAGCTAAGCCTGTGTAAGAATCAGATTTTTTTTTTTTTAACTTTAGCTGTCTGACTTCATTGAAGGAGCCATGTCCTCCGAGGCTTGTGACATAAAGAAGCGGCATTTTCCGGTTGGTAAGATTTCACTTTTATCAGCTTCTCTTTTTCTTATTATACAATTCCTTGATTTTGTGGCGGTTTTTTTACCTGCGAAACACAGAAAACAAGCCGCTGAGAGCATCTGCTGTGATAATTGGAGTATCTCGGGTTGAATAAAATGGGTGGCTGACTCTAGAGGCTGGTACACAATCTCTCTCATGGGATGAGAGTGTCTTTCAGCAAGAAACACTGTCATATTCTTTCTTTATGAATCACCCGTGTTAATTTCAATCTGATTTTCCTTAATAATGATGTTCCAGTGTAAATGTAAAGTTCTGCAGAATTGAAACACAAGTTTTCTCAAGCAGAAAATGACTTTCCTTCCCAGCCCAGGGTAAGGAGATAAATAATTGTGTAATGAAAGGCACATCCCTTAGGCAGACACCAGCCGGAGTGCCACAATGTGACAGCCTCGTTAGCATCTGACACATGGCACAAACACAGCTTGTGTGGACACAGCAAAGTCTTGAGATATTCATGGCTCGCTGCAACACATACATGTTTATTCATTATTCTGGTAGCATGACACAGCTGGGTTGTGTTATGACCTTTGTTATTGGTTGCAAGAGAGATTAAAGGGACATTGATGTAAATATATATATATATATATATATATATATATAATGTCATAATACAGTATTCTCTTCAGGAACTGTTACCAGCCAGGTGGCATTATGAATATATTTTCTAATATTATATAATTTTCTGCTATACAAAGCCCAAGTTAATTGCATAGTTTAACATAAATGTATTTAAAAATAATTTGTGCAATAAAATTTTTTGACATTTTTAATGCAAGCTAATTATAGTTTAATAATGGCTAAAGTTTTAGCTGGGTGGTCAGTAAAATCAACCGGCTGGTGCATAGTGATGTCGCGAACCTAAAATTTTCGGTTCGCGAACCGCAGACTCGAACTTCCGGTATTGTTCGCGAACGCGCAAACTGCACGAACCGCCATTGAATTCAATAGGCAGGCGAACTTTAAAACCTACAAGGACTCTTTCTGGCCACAATAGTGATGGAAAAGTTGTTTCAAGGGTCCTAACACCTGGACTGTTGCATGCTGGAGGGGGATCCCTGGCAAAACTCCCATGGAAAATTACATAGTTGATGCAGAGTCTGCTTTTAAGCCATAATGGGTCTAAATCAACTAACTCCCAAAGTGGCTGTCTCAAAACATCCCGGACAGAAGATAGATTGATAGTGATAGATAGGATAGATAGATATACATAGATTGATAGCTAGATAGAATCGATAGAAGAGAAATAGATATATTTGTTAGATATATAATTACCCTAATAAATTCTAATAATCAAACATGCGTTCTTGGACCCAACTAGCTTGTGTCAATTAGTACTTTTCTTAGCACTTTAATCCCTGTTCCCCCCCCCCCTATCGTGGGAGTTCTATATGGCCTGCCAGATTACCCTGAAAAATTATAATAATAAGAAATGTGGTCTGCTACCTATTTTAAGGAGGTTGTGTTTTAAGTACTACCATTCTTAGCACTTTAATCTCTGTAACTCCCCCTATTTGGTGAGGTCTATACGGCCTGGATGATTACCCATACAAAATATAATAATAAGACATCTGCTCTTGGTCTGCGACCCATGGTAACTATGTTGTGTTAATTAGTAATGTCCTTCGCATTTTAATAGCTGTTACTCATACTCACCCTATCGGTGGAGGTCTATATGGCCTGCATGATTACCCTTACAAAATATAACAACCAAACATATGTTCTGGGACCCATGGTAAGTAGGTTGTGTTATGTAGTACTGTTCTTTGCATTTTCATACCTGTTACAACACCAAATGGTGGCAGGTCTATCTGTCCTTCATGATTAGCTGCACCCAAACCCAAAAAAAAGCCGAGTGGTCTTAGACTAACACCCATGGCTAACTCTGTTGTTTCAATTAGTACTATTCTTAGCACTTTCATCCCTGTTACGGGCGGTCTACATGGCCATCATGATTAGCCGAACAAAATACTACAATCCAACCTTTGCTCAGTCTTCATAGGCCCTTCATTGTCTGTATTTTGATAGTACAGTTCTTATTATTTTTATAGCTGATACAACACCGAATGTTGTCAGCTCTATATGGCCTGCATGATTAGCTGCACCCAATGCAAAAATAAATCCAAGCGGTCTTGGATTAACACCCATGGCTAACTCTGTTGTTTCAAGTAGTACTATTCTTAGCACTTTCATCTCATCATCCCTGTTACTTCCAGGACTCTCGGTGGTGGTGGTGGTCTACATGGCCATCATGATTAGCCTAACCAAATACTACAATCCAACCTTGGCTCAGTCTTCCTAAGGCCCTTCATTGGCTGTATTTTGCTAGTACTGTTCTTATTAGTTTAATAGCTGATACGACACCGAATGTTGTCAGCTCTATATGGCCTGCATGAATAGCCGCACCCAAAGCCAAAAAAAAGCCAAGCGGTTTTGCACTAACACCCATGGCTAACTCTGTTGTTTCAAGTTCTACTATTCTTAGCTCTTTCATCTCATCATCCCTGTTACTTCCAGGACTCTCGGTGGTGGTGGTCTACATGGCCATCATGATTAGCCTAACCAAATACTACAATACTGTTAACAGAAATATGATTGCTGACAACAATTGGCTAGGTGGGGGCCTGGCTCACAGCAGGCTGCAAGGCAGGAGGAAAGTGCGTTTCAATGGCACCAGCAAACTGACGATTCAAATCACAGCAACTATTACCAAAAATTTTAATTTTTAATTATTAGAATACTGTCACAACAAATATGATTGGTGTAAATATTTTTGAAGTAGGCCTGGCACACAGGCTTGGAAGGCTGTAGAAAAGTGCAATTCAAAGGCACAAGCAAACTGAGGGTTAAGATCAACACTACAAAATTTTTTTATTTAAATTAATAACTATACTGTCTGACTGTGACAACAATTATGATTGGTGTAAATAGTTGGCTAGACGGCCTGGCACAAAAGGCTGGCAGTGGCAGGCAGGAGGTAAATGAAATTCAATGGCCCTAGGAGACTGAATATTTGCAGTCCAAAAAATTATGTTTTTTTTTTTTTTTATTACTGTTATAAGAATTGTGATTGGTGCCACTAATTGGCTACTTGGGCCTGGCAGACAGGCTGGCAGATATGAGTCGTGGATGGTAGGTAGGGCAGTAATTTAACACAGTATGCTGTGTAAGTGACAAAAACACAGGACTGATAGAAAATTAAGTTACATTACACTAGCAAAATATTTTAAAATTTTAGATTTTAATATTAAAATTATGTTAAGAAGTGCAATGCACATATGACTCTATGAGTGGTCGCACTGGCTGGCTGCTACGTAGGGCAGCAATTATAACAACAGTATGCTGTGTAAGTCAGATAGACAGTTAGACACAGGCCTGATAGAAAATACAATTAGATTACACTAGCATAATGATTTAAAGACTTTTTTTTGGAAATTTTAAGAAAAAGGTTAAGCACATACATATGAGTCGTGGCTGATAGCCTTGGAAGGGCAGCTATTAAAAACAGTAGGCTCTGTATGTCGGATACACACACGCCTGATAGAAAATACTATTAGATTACACTAGAAAAATGATTGAAATAATTTTTTTGGGGGGGAAATTAAAAAAAGGTTAAACACATATGAGTCGTGGCTCATAGACTAGGGAGGGCAGCAAGTAAACACAGTAGGCTCTCTATGTCAGCAAAACACACAGGCCGGATAGAAAATTAGATTTGATTACACTAGCAAACAAATTTAAACTTTTTTTTTTTTATATTAAAATTAAGGTGAAAGAAAAATAGATATGAGTGCTGGGTGGCTGCCTGGCACAGACCAATTAACCAAAAGACTGAAAAAAAAAGAGGTATATTAATGCTGAGTGAGCCTGACAGACACAGGCATGATAGTAAATGTAATTAGGTTACACTAGAAAAATATTTTTTGTGTTTTTTTTTTAAATTAAAAATAATGTTATAAACGGATATTAACACTGCTGGCTGCTGGCTGGCACAGAGCAATGAACCAGAGTATATGCTGTGTGACACTGGCCTGATAGAAAATAAAAAAAAATTACACTAGAAAAATAATTATATTTTTGGGTTAGTTAAATTTAAACTAATGTTGTTAGGGAGATATCAGTGGTGGCAGTAGTCACAGCATATGCTGTGAGCCTTAAACACACAGCTGAAAGCCAGGCAAATGCTAATAAAAAAACAAAAAAAACCAAAAAAAAAACAGCACGAAATATAGCCCTAAAAAGGCTTTTTGGGGTGCTGTGCTTGCAGCAGAGATGAGTGGAGTCCTTCTGGACTGTAAATACACTAGCCTAGCTATGTTTTTCCTATTAATGTCAGGAGCAAAAACACAACACGTCCTCTCATTAAAAAAGCAAGGTCGTTATGAGTCTAAAATGGCGGATTCCGAGTAGCTGGGAGTGTCTGTGAGGGAGTGTCTGATGTTGATTGGCTCTAATGTGTCAGGCGGCTGTGACATAAAGGGTCAAAGTTTCCACAATGATGACACATAGGGGCGGATCGAACATCGCCATGTGTTCGCCCACAAACGCGAACGCGAACAACCTATGTTCGCTGTGAACCATTCGCGGGCGAACAGTTCGGGACATCACTACTGGTGCACCGCTAAAAAGGTACAAAGAAGAAAAGTAGGTTGGCGCTTAAGCGGAGCGTATACAAAATATGATAAAAGTATCAAAAAAGACCGCTAAAAAGGTCCTTGGGAGAATACTGTAATACCGTATATATTCAACTACTTGTTGATTAGTAAGAAATTACAGTGGAGAAGTAAAAAAACACTAGTAACTCTTTTCCTCTGACTATAAACCATAGTGATATGTTCAACCTTGTGAACAGTAAATTATTTGTTGAAAAGACCAGAGAGTACAAGTTTGTTTTACACACACACACACATATTTATATATATATATAAACACATACACACTATATGGCCGAATATAGTTCAGGTGTTTGATCCAGCACATGGCCTTGAAATCTCCATAGACAAACATTGACAGTACAATAGGTTTTACTAAAAACTAAATGACTTTATACACTGATGTCATTTTTGTCACAAGCCAGTTTGTGATATTTCTGCCCTACTATAAGTGCTATTATTGTGAAACGGAAGTGTCTAGGAGAGACAACAGGAGAACGCTACCTACTGGAATGCATAGTGCCTACTGTAAAGTTTGGTAGAGAAGGGATAATGGCCTGTGGCTTTTTTTGAAGGGTCATCTTAAAGGGACAGTATACAACAAATTTTTATATAACTGCATGCAATTGACACTACTATAAAGAATAAGATGTACAGATACTGATATAAAAATCCAGTATAAAACTGTTTAAAAAGTTACTTAGAAGCTTCCAGTTTAGCTCTGTTTAAAAGGTTACTGGAACACCCACTGCAAGTGGGAAATATCAGACACTCCCCCTTCCTTTGCATATGAAAAGACTACACAAACAGGTGCAAGCTGGAGTAGGTATACGCCAGTATTCTAAAACTTTGGGACTTGGTTAGGAGTCTGAAAATCAGAGCAATGTTTTTTAAAACTATACATTTAAAAAAACAAAAAAAAAACTATATGTGCTATATAAATGGATCATCTACAAAACATTTATGCAAGGAAAAATCCAGTGTATTATGTCCCTTTAATGCTATGGGATACAAAGACATTTTAGAATATTAGGTACTTTCAAATTTGTGGCAACACTTTAAGGAAGGCCCTTTTTTGTTTTAGACAGTTCTGTAGGAACACACAAGAAAGAAGGGCGCCTCCTAGTGTAATATGGTATACACAGTCAACAATCAAACAAGAATGTAAGACAGGTACTCACAATGGCCTAGATTTAGAGTTCGGCGGTAGCCGTCAAAACCAGCGTTAGAGGCTCCTAACGCGGGTTTTTTACGCACTCCGGTATTTAGAGTTTATTTACCGCGACTCAAAATACACCTAACGCTCAACTTTCTACCGCCACCTCAGACCCAGTAGTAAACATATACCGCACAAAAAAACATCCACGAATCACAAAACAAATATTACACAAAGTACACTTACACTCATACAAACACAACACTATCTTTATTTTTCGTATTTGTTATTTTTTCGTTAAAATACAAAGGATTAAAGTTGCGAGATCTCGGGTGTTTGAAAAAAATCCACACAAATCCATTTTCCCATTGACTTACATGGACATACGGGAAAAGACCCTCATATACCTACATCTAACGAATAACATTATCACAAACATACACTCATCGATGCATACAAACAATATACAACACATTACATACACAAAATATTTATTTATTACAAAAAGAACACGATTTAGTTACTTTTTCACACAAGCTCATGACGTCACTCACTTTACGAGGAAAACCAGTCTTAGAAAAAAAAATATAGAAATCTTTGGAGCCTCCATTGACTTCTATTGGGAAGACGTGCTCGTGCACGCGAAACCCTCATTTCCCTAACGCACGCAAATAGCGTAGACTGAAAAACTCCAAATACCAGCGCTAGAAAATACATGCTTTTATGCGTTAGACCCAGCTATGATAAATAGATCAAGAAATGACTATTTCCCTATGGTGGATTTATGTTTTTTAATATTAAATATTCACCACACCATAAATATTTTTAACAGTTTTAGATTACATCAACTACAAATCCCCATCACTAGTAACACATTATTATTTCAATAAAATTACATTTACAATTAAAATAAAATTCAATACACATTTCTGGATTCACAAACACTACACAATGGGAAACATCTCTCATTTACCTTTATTATTGCATTTCTGTTATTCAACTCATATGCTTGCAGCAACTGCATATCTACATAGGCTTAACACATGATCACTCATGGATGCACATACATTACTTTTAACATTCAATCATACATGTGCATTCAAATGATGGGGGAAAAACACATTACATTCTCTCGAGGAATCACAAAACACAACATATGGATTTTACTGTACTTTTAACATCATGATTCCATCACCAGAAACCATTAAGAATTACGTACAACAAGAACATCATTACACCAGATTACAGATGTCACTTTATGGGAAGGAACAACAATGCCAGACCGCTATATAGAAGTCAGCATATGTGGGACACAATCACAATATATACGTACTACATGTACATAACACGTATCCCCCATCACGCAACCACAAAGCACACATTTATATTTTATTCAGCACACAATAACAATGTAGCACAATACAACAACACAATGAGGATTTCAGAACTACATAGGCAGGTTAATAATATCATGACGTCATTAGAAGATTCAACCATACACATCACAGATTCACGACTCTACCGCCCCTTTCAGAACTTTACCACTCAATACTACAATACAACATATACGTAAAACACACTTTTGAACAGCATTATTATGGAGATTTCAATGGGACAATTCAGAAATATTGTCAGATCGCACATCAATTATATATATAATACTACAGATGACAGCCGGAAGTTATTCAGTATTCGTGCAATTTTTATGGGACGCATACAATATCGTCAGATCGAAAATCACTTATATATATAATACTACAGATGACAGCCGGAAGTTATTCAGTATTAGTGCGATTTGAAAGGGACGCGTACAATATTCACATCTCGGCAATCACTTATATATACAATACTACAGATGACAGCCGGAAGTTATTCAGTATTAGTGCGATTTGAAAGGGACGCATACAATATTGACAGCTCGGCAATCACTTATATATACAATACTACAGATGGCAGACGGGAAGTTCTGAATTATTATTGCGATTTTAAAGGGACGCGTACAATATTGACAGCTCGGCAATCACTTATATATACAATACTACAGATGACAGCCGGAAGTTATTCAGTATTAGTGCGATTTGAAAGGGACGCATACAATATTGACAGCTCGGCAATCACTTATATATATAATACTACAGATGACAGACGGGAAGTTCTGAATTATTATTGCGATTTTAAAGGGACGCGTACAATATTGACAGCTCGGCAATCACTTATATATACAATACTACAGATGACAGCCGGAAGTTATTCAGTATTAGTGCGATTTGAAAGGGACGCGTACAATATTGACAGCTCGGCAATCACTTATATATATAATACTACAGATGACAGACGGGAAGTTCTGAATTATTATTGCGATTTTAAAGGGACGCGTACAATATTGACAGCTCGGCAATCACTTATATATATAATACTACAGATGACAGACGGGAAGTTCTGAATTATTATTGCGATTTTAAAGGGACGCGTACAATATTGACAGCTCGGCAATCACTTATATATATAATACTACAGATGACAGACGGGAAGTTCTGAATTATTATTGCGATTTTAAAGGGACGCATACAATATTGACAGCTCGGCAATCACTTATATATATAATACTACAGATGACAGACGGGAAGTTCTGAATTATTATTGCGATTTTAAAGGGACGCATACAATATTGACAGCTCGGCAATCACTTATATATACGATACTACAGATGGCAGACGGGAAGTTCGGAATTATTATTGCGATTTTAAAGGGACGCATACAATATTGACAGCTCGGCAATCACTTATATATACAATCCTACAGATGGCAGATGTTCCTTTATCATTTACAAACAATATTGCAGCAACATTGATCGATCACATTCGATGCACATTATACACAACTATGCACTTTCATTCATGTTAGCCTGGACGTGTGCTTGTTACTATAACATCGCGTTTAGGAAATATTGATTACGCATATGATCAAACATTACAAACATGCACTGTATGTGTGATATTTGACACTTTCACATTGAGAATCATTGTTTGAAACTAACATTTCAGCAAACAACAAATAAACGCCCACTGTGAAAGCATTCGCGCCGCTCACATACAAACAGGTGAATACAATCAGCAATCATTACAAACTCACTACCATTGGACTAATTGTACTATAAATCCCCCAAACAACATGGCCAATGCATCACTTGTGATCCACATCAGATCAAGTGCTTACCTTGTTACGCTGTTTTGAAAGATGGATGACGATGACATGGTAGACGCTGCTGGTGGTGCTATTGGCGAACTAGCTGTTGGTCGAATCAGGCAGCCTCGGCGGCTCAGACCGAGACGAAGGGGTCGTCTGGTTCGAGGTCCTCGTGTCTACAGGGTGAGACCCACCTTGGAAAACATGAGTGACTTTGAGGTTTTTGATAAGTATCGGCTCGATCGCGAACAGCTCATTGGCCTTTACGATCTTCTTAAACCTCATTTGGAGCCACGTATACAAATAAGGACTGCTGTTCCCCCCATGAGTAAGATGCTAAGCTGTCTATACGTCCTGGCCTCAGGGAGTTTTCAATCCGGAGAACTGTACATGCATGGCCTGGCTCAAGGTACATTCTCTGGGGTGTTTGATAACTTTCTTAACGCCATGGTACGTATCAGTAAGCAATACATAGGATTCCCACAGAATGATGGTGATTGGAGGCGCCTGAAGCGGGAATTCTTTGATATTGCTCAATTGCCCAATGTCTTGGGAGCCATTGATTGTACCCACATTGCGCTGCGTGCTCCAATTGATGACTTGCCCTTCAGAAATCGCAAACATTTTCATAGCCTCAACGTGCAGTATGTTTGTGACGCACGGATGAGGATTATGCATGTGTATGCGAATTTTGGAGGTGCTTGTCATGATGCCCGCATCCTCTCTCTGTCGTCCCTGTGGAGACAGTTTGAGGAAAGACAAATGCCCCCTGGTTATCTCGTTGGTGAGTATTTGTGCACAACATGGTTAATTATTTTGACAATTGCCCCTGTATTTTTTAACTGTTAGCGTCATGTTCAGCTATAGGATTAAATTTAACCATTTGTTATTTACCGACGCTAATGTCTATTTTTATTGAAATGCAGATATGTAGCATGTCTTACCTTAAGTGTTCATATAGAGAATGCAATGTAAACATGTAGTTAGCATTTTACACAAGGTTTGTTTTAGGAGAAATACGCATATGTAGCATGTCTTAGATGAAATGGCAAGATATTATCTCATGCAATTTAACCCTGTCATTGTCTTTTTCTGCTAATGTCTATTTTTATTGAAATGCAGATATGTAGCATGTCTTACCTTAAGTGTTCATATAGAGAATGCAATGTAAACATGTAGTTAGCATTTTACACAAGGTTTGGTTTAGGAGAAATACGCATATGTAGCATGTCTTAGATGAAATGGCAAGATATTATCTCATGCAATTTAACCCTGTCATTGTCTTTTTCAGCTAATGTCTAGTTTTATTGAAATGCAGATATGTAGCATGTCTTACCTTAAGTGTTCATATAGAGAATGCAATGTAAACATGTAGTTAGCATTTTACACAAGGTTTGGTTTAGGAGAAATACGCATATGTAGCATGTCTTAGATGAAATGGCAAGATATTATCTCATGCAATTTAACCCTGTCATTGTCTTTTTCTGCTAATGTCTAGTTTTATTGAAATGCAGATATGTAGCATGTCTTACCTTAAGTGTTCATATAGAGAATGCAATGTAAACATGTAGTTAGCATTTTACACAAAGTTTGGTTTAGGAGAAATACGCATATGTAGCATGTCTTCGATGAAATGGCTAGATACAGATTTATATATAATTTTTTTTTTTTTTTTTATGTTTCTGACAACTTTTAATATGGATTATGGTTTTTAAAAAATATATTTATACAACAATATACTAGTTTAAGTATTCTGTTTGAATTATGTTCTGTTCTAAATTTATAGGTGATTCTGGGTACATGAGCCGGCCTTGGCTCATTACCCCCTTGCGTAGCCCAACTGATGTGTCTGAGGAGCGCTACAATAGGGCTCATAAGAGAACCAGGGCGGTGGTTGAAAGGATGTTCGGGCTCCTGAAGATGAGATTCAGGTGCCTGGACCGTTCTGGAGGAGCACTCCAGTACAACCCAAAGAAGGTGGCTAAGATCGTTGTAGCCTGTAGCGTCCTGCATAATATTGCACAGCGGGCTGGGATGCTGCAGGCCGTCCCGGTGGACAGAGACCTCCTCAGAGATGAGGAGGATGATCCTGTTCTAGAGGGGGAATTCCAGGACGAGGGACTTGATGTCAGAGCAGACGTCATCAACCGCAACTTTAGACGGTAAATAATAGAAGTTACACTGGAGTATTTTCAATAGATGTGAACTCTAGGGAAATGACAAGTAGAGAATTGTGCAAACATGTTAGTATTGATAAAATGTTATAATAATATTTATTTCTCATAATATAGGTGATGCTCTGGGCATTGGGTCCTATAGCGAGTCTTTGCCACCTGGTTTTTATAGAGGACATCAGATGGTAAGTAGAAATGTATGGACTGTTGCTGGCATGATTTGTACACAAATACATAATATGGCATACATTTTTAAAAATATAACTTTGTTTACACATTACTTATGTACATAATCAGAAAGGGATACTCTAGAATGACTATGGTTCAATGTCACACAGAGGTTTGTTCTGCTCAATATGACTCATCTTCACACTTGATAGAAAATAACACAGGTTCATACACAGGCTTAGTAAGCTAGTGATAGATATTTATTATGAAATGGGGGGTGGGAGAGGGGTACAGAACTGATTCACACACTTGTATGAAATCTTTATATATAATTTCTTACATTAGGGAGATGACTTAATATAAAGACTGAAAGGGAACAATTTGAAGCCTGACAGTGAAGATTTCCAAGACTGACAGTGGGGAAAAAGCCAAGATTGAAATTGAAGTATACCAATGGGATCATGTCTGGCATATTTAAATTCTGCTGACCTTGAAAACCATACAAAGACATGTTCACATGGTAAGTGCAAACTATTTGATAGAATAAGGCTGTGGAGACATCCTATTGGAGACACTTAGATGATTTTCTATTTTGTAGATGGTATTTCCCAGTCCTCTATTTAATGAACTGATGAATAAGACACCTATTGAAGATCAACTGTTTACCCCTGAATTGACTTTCAAAGACCATGCATTGTCCAGGTTGGTGTACCAATGCATGCTAGTGAAGACTGTAGAATATTAGTAGCTTACATACATTAGTCATATTTAGTTCTTAATTAGATATTTAGGGATCACAATCAGACACTTAGATGATTTTACTTTTTTAGATGGTATTTCCCAGTCCTCTATTTAATGAACTGAT
The DNA here is from genome assembly GCF_027579735.1 of Bombina bombina. Taxonomy (NCBI): domain Eukaryota; kingdom Metazoa; phylum Chordata; class Amphibia; order Anura; family Bombinatoridae; genus Bombina; species Bombina bombina. Next base: position 308,734,245 of record NC_069505.1, on the reverse strand, counting down.
GAATAAGACACCTATTGAAGATCAACTGTTTACCCCTGAATTGACTTTCAAAGACCATGCATTGTCCAGGTTGGTGTACCAATGCATGCTAGTGAAGACTGTAGAATATTAGTAGCTTACATACATTAGTCATATTTAGTTCTTAATTAGATATTTAGGGATCACAATCAGACACTTAGATGATTGTACTTTTTTAGATGGTATTTCCCAGTCCTCTATTTAATGAACTGATGAATAAGACACCTATTGAAGATCAACTGTTTACCCCTGAATTGACATTCAAAGACCATGCATTGTCCAGGTTGGTGTACCAATGCATGCTAGTGAAGACTGTAGAATATTAGTAGCTTACATACATTAGTCATATTTAGTTCTTAATTAGATATTTAGGGATCACAATCAGAAAAAGGAATACATATTATAGTTGATATAGAGGTATTTGAATGGACATGAAATATTACATTTATGTTCAGCATACATATATTGTTTACATGTGATATACATTATTATGTATAAATTTAATTTTTGAAATTTAAATATTATTTTTAATCAACAATATAATGGTGTATGTATTTCATTAATTTAAAATGAATGTAATGATTATCTTTAAAAAATGTTGATCAAAGTTAGAGCATAGACACCATATGATTTTAAATGTATTTTATGAATATTTTACAACGTGTGTATTAACTTTGTTCCATTTTTATTATTTGTCATTTCAGATTGGCATCTGATGACTTCATGGAATATTTAATTATTTTCTATTAAATATATATTTTTTTTTAGCAGATTCTAATATATATCAATATAATCTGTAAATAAATAAAACTTGGACTCCCATGACTGGTAGTTGGCTATTTGACAAGCACATGCATAAGAGAAAATAATGCATTAATAGTAGAAAATAAAATTCTTCAGAGAATATTAAAAGATATATTTTAACATTAATTGGGGAGTCATATTCTTCAATGCTTTTATATTGAAAAAGGATATATTAAAAATATTTAGGATATGTATTAATATTATGATTGTTTTAACATTTAATAAGGTGAAGTGGTTCAATTACATGAAAGTGACAGTGTTGTTGAATGTAAAAAGAATTGTATAAGATCATGTATCTTCCTTAGGTATCTCAAAACATTATTAGAAAATATTTTACAATTATTACATTTATAAATGGTAGGTCATTTAACTTTATAATTTTTAATAATTAGTTATTGGATGCCAGGTTAATCTATGTAATTTTCTAGTGGAGTCATTTAACTATACTTAGTAATATTATGTATTTATTACAATCTTACCTCTTGGGTTAGACATCAAATATCTATATAGAATGTAATTTCCCCTTTAGTTTATTTTGTCAATGTTAAATCAAAATACAATATGTTTGGGTCCTTAAAGGGGTCATTCAAAATGTATATTTTGTATACATTGTTACAAATATCATACAAGAATTTAAACATATTTAGAATGTACTATAGAATTACATTCAGTCTTTAAATATACTTGTTAAAATAAAAATAAATGCACATATCTTAGTCAATGATATAAGGCATCTATATGCAAACAACAATCAGCATCAAAATAGCCTATGTAGAGATGTATTTAATCCACGAATATATATAATTACAATATAATGATTGAATAACAAAACATATTAAGTTGGTCAAATATAAGATTATGATACAAAATGCATACATAACATATAGCTTAATGTCCCTCTACGCTGAAGGCTAAAAAATACCTCATTTAATAAATATATTTCAGTCAGTGTGTAAAACAATCTAGAAGTTAATCTAAATTTGCTTTACTCATATGTTAGACTCATTTAGCAAAAGGAAGGTGCCTAGGTTTATGATATATTAAGCATTATTGTGAAATGTTTATTTAAAGGGACATGAACTCAAAATATACTTTTAGGTAGCCATTTAAAAAAACAATGATTTATACATTCTGAATGAGTATTATATTTTAATCAACTTTAAAACTTGTCTCATATTATGAATGCTCATTGTGATGTTGCTATCATTACTTTAGAAATAAGGCAGTAAATAGCTAATTTATTTGCTTCAGTACTCTGGACAGAACTTGATTGTTTGGAATAATTGATGCAACAATCGTCAAGGACAACCCAGGTTTTTATTAAACAATTGTCCGTAATATAAAATATCATTATTGATTTTCAAAGAAACATAACAAGATAACTTAACATTTGATAATCGTATTAAATAATAAAGTTGATTAACATTTCATGCTCAATCACCAATGGTAAATTTGTTTGGACAGTGTCCCTTTAAGAGCTTGAAATAGTGTATTTACTTCTCTTCCTATCTTGACATACTTTGCTTGAAAAGCATATCGAGATAGGCTCAGTAGATGAAGATTGGTGGATGCACAGAGATGCCTTATGTGATTGGCTCAACCATGTGCATTTAAATTTCTTATGTTGAGGATATATAAATACTAAGAGAAAATGATTTACATTTTAAAGTCTAAACAATCTTATATCTCTACAGATCATTTGATACAATTGTTTGTAATGTCTCTTTAAAACTAAAGACGCCATTGCACAATAACATATATGAGCACTTCAGAGAAATACAAGCTCGAGGTTTATTTGCGAATAACAAAGCTGTAGTTTAACATTTATAAACAGATTATCAAAGTTACTGACATTCTTCCCGGAATTTTAACATTAATAAATATTGCGTGGGAAACGCATCTTCAAACACCAGATTAGCATATTTAAACATTAGTGTAATGTCACGCAATAGCACACAATCAATGTGCATTATAAATACATTTAATAGAGCAATGTCAATACTTCACAATAAATTTATTTAAAGAACAATAAAGACATACAATATTAAATGTGTATTTGTATTAAAGAAACAGACCGTTATTAAACCGAGAAATGTCTACAACATTAATAATGTGACAGGATTAGATTTTAAAGAGTATTTAATCATTAATATTTCACGGATCACGGATATTAAATCTGCGTCACACATATCCGCATGACAGGCCCATGAGTTACAAATAAGTCTCCATGAAAAATGAAGTTACAGCACCACCAAGCGGTATGTGTAAGGAAGTTACTAAGATATGAAACATTAAGGAACGGCCAATCAGAGTTCATCACACAAACACAACTTGAGTCAGGATGGTCTCACAGACATTATAACAATATTTCAAACTTTTATCCAATCAGATGTACAGATAAATTGTCCCATGGTGCATCTCATGTTTACTTCACCATATAAAAGTCCATTACACGTTGCCATCTTTGTCAGTTCTCTAATGCCTGCAGGCGTACTAGATATATTTTTATATATATATATATATTTGAGAAGACAACCCAGCAGGCATGTCAGTTCCCAGGTTCACCAAGGAGGAGAGCGCTGCACTGGTCCACGCCGTCAAGGACTTTTATCCCCAGCTGTTTGGGAACAAGAGGAGCTCGACAGATGTGCCTGTTAAGAAGGCCCTCTGGGAGTCTATCACCAATGCGGTTAGATTGGTGTGTGACGTCCAGAGGACCCAGGATCAGATCATGAGGAGATTCGGAGATATGAGGTTGCGTTTATCGAAAAAAGTCAACCTCATAAGGGACTGGGTACAAGCCCGTAAAAGAGGGGGCCAAAGAAAGGCCCCGCGGAAACTGTACCTACTCCCTTATGAGGTGACTTTATGCGAGCTCCTCAATCTCCGGGTCCCCAAAAGATTTAGATCCTCGCCATCCTCGGCCTCCTCTTCTTCCCTCCCAGCTGCGGGATCTGAAAGTCCTGACGCGGGGGACAGGGCAGATGCTTCTCCGTCCGGTGGCCTGGGAGGACCCGATAGAGAATCTGAACCAGGTAATTATCCAACTTCATATAATATTTATAATGTTAAAAATCCAAAATGTGTATTTAGTCAGATACTAAACCTATACAGATCTCACAACATACACTACATATGATGTTTAGATATCTGATTTTACATTAGTGATACATGAAATTGGAATGATGTTTCTTGCGCTCTACAGAATATGCGTCACAGAGCGGAAATGTTATTTCGCATCCACGTTAACATGGGTTTGCGGAAAGTGGCATTGCTTTATACATGTTGGTCAAATGACGGATGCGTAATTCCGCTTGGAATCATTGCGCAATGATCGCGAAAATGGCATTTCTCATCCACGTTAACATGGGTTTGCGGAAAGTGGCATTGCTTTATACATGTTGTTAAAAATTAAATGGAAAATCTTAGATTAGTGAAGAATACAGTATTCTTATTTTAAATATTATATCTAATAAAAAACGAATAATACTAATAAATTATAACATATGGCCATCAATTGATGATTATGTAATAACAAGCATATATTCTTAAAGATACAGTAAACAACACAACTGATTGAAAATAAGAGTCCAGGATATATTTATCATTCATTTAATTGCGGAAACTATTAACTCATGGGACTACCAAAGGATTAATATTTTTCTATTGATTTGTTATTAATGTAAATATTTTAAACATGGCATGATTAGTATTAATGATATGCAATCCTCATTTAATATATTACAGATATGGATGTGGCTGCTGGATCCTCAAGCCAGGGCTTGTCACAGTATGGTATGTCTCATTTTAATTGACATTTGTCTTAGAAACATGGAATGAACATTACATACTAAATACACATTGTTCTATATTTATATGTAATGTCTATTTAATAGATGAAAATTATATAATTATTCGGATATACTTAAATAACATATTTGATTTTAATTGCATGCTCAATACCATTCATTACATCAACATATGGAGTAGATAATTCATTAACAAACAACAACATTGTGGAATCTATTTAATTTTAGATTAAAGGGATACTGAACTACAATTATTAATATTGTCTTTCACATACAGTATGCAATATTAATAAACATAAAATATAATACTATCATCATATGTGACATATTCTATTGCTAAATGTATTTTAAAATAAAGAAAGTACGTTTATGTGCATCTAAATATTTGTTGACCAACCTGGGTTTATATTGATGATTGGTGGATACCTTCAACAAACAATATTTATTGAATCCAATATTCATTATCTGCCTTTAAGATTAATATCGAACAACATTCGAATTATAATAGGAGTCAATGTTAAATCATTTTTTACAGTTTGAACATAGAAATCAATTATTTAAATTAATCATGTCAGTGTCCCTTTAAGACAAAATAGATTCATTCATCATTACATTCTTTTTATTAAAAACTATTGATATATAAATCTAATTATCTGTTGGAGTTACTTTATATATATCTGCATACTCTAACAGCACCATGATTACATATTTGTAATAATAAAGTTTGTTATGTATTGTGATAAATATGTGTTGTGTCCTAAACAAGATTACTGTACATTGAAAAAATGGCTCGATGTGACACATGTTTGTTTAGATTTGTCAACAGATGCTCCTCAATATGTGGTTTGTGTGTATTCTTGTAACTTCTTAAGGACATATGACGGAATTATTCCGTCATAAAACAATTGAGCTAAGTGAAAGCTGTGTCCTTAAAGGGTTAAGAACATTGATCATTGGGTATATTTAGATATGCAATAGCAGCATCTGAGATGAATTTGATGTCTAATGTAGTCTGACATTAAACATATGTTGAATACAGATATGTTTACAGAATCCCCTTGATTCAATCAAGCATTTTCTGGTGTAATGACTGCTCTATTCTTCACATTTTAAAGTTGATTAATGTTAAAATTCTAGACAGATGTGATTTAGTGATATCCAAAATGTGTTTAATAATATATATCTATATCATTCATAGAGAGAGTTGGTGTGGGGAGCCCACAGGAATCCAGCAGTGACATAGAGCCGCCTTTGCGGTCTCCTGGTAAGTCCATTGACTCATTTATATGTAATTGAAGGTGTATTGCTAATCAATATTATGATCATGATTCCGATGAAGCATAACATTATAAAAAATCATAGAATTTATCTTATGATTATATATTTATTTTTTATATTGAGCGATTAATAATTTCTACTTTATTATTCTACACATTTGTTATTCATAAGATGTCTAACATATGTTTTTTTAAAAATTTTTTTTTTTTAACAACAGTCATCAAGTGATACACACATGAGAAATCTTAAATGTTCTATGTACTATGCTTTTATGAATTTAACATTAAGACAAACAATACATTAATATTCTGATTTATTGACAATAACAAATCTATTGTCATTTGTATGCTCCATCAAAATGATGTAAATCATAACTTTGTGTGTGTATATCTTTAATGCAACATTGATGTGCGTATTTGAGCAACAGTAACATATGTTATAATATCTGATCTTAAGGTGTACACAACATGTTATGTTTTACAGAGATTGATGTCACATGTGGGATGGAGGAGGAAGAGGCTGCCTTGGAGTCTGATGGTATGTGAAATATATCTATCATGTTTCCAACATGTTTATTTTTTTGAAATCATTTTATTGAAGACATTCAAAGTCTACAGCTTTTTCCCTTTAAAAAGGAATATTATTTGTCTGTTCAAATACACTACTGCCCCCTTTCTATATCAGGCAGCATGAAAATCTGCTTGTATATATTTTTTTAAGAATATATAATTCATGCCATCATTATGTCACATGCATATTCCATGCCAAAACACAATCATAAGTTTCACATTGTACAGACAGTCATTGAGATTCATCTGAGTGCCTATATAGATACCATATCCTCATTTCAGAATAGTTTACAGATTCAAACACACTTCGAGGTATATTGAAAACATAATCAATTTTAAATGCGTTGATTTGATGTCAGGATGTATGAGATGTTAATATATTTCTTTTACATTTTCAGATGGATCCACCACTTCTGGTCATCTGGATTCCGCCCCTGCCCAGTCACAGACCCCTCCCCGTGCACACACCCCTGACCATGGCCACACCTCTGCACACACCCAGAGCCCTTCCCATCACCAAACCCATGACCATGCCCCGACCACTGCCATCCCTTCCCATATTTCATATCCTGTCCCTCCCAAAAAACGCCCATACACCCCCCTTCGCCGCTCTCCCCGTATTCTGGCCCGTACAGCTGCCCAGACCCAAACTCCCCACTCCCCAGCTGTACGGCCTACCCTGGAGCAACAGCTCACCACTCCCCAAGCCATTCCCATCCCTCCCCGAGACAATCCCATCCCTCCCCCCTGTTTAAACCTTCATTGTCCTGGGTGTCAGATTGTCCTTCCCAGGCACAGCTGTAAGTATCATTCTAAATACACTTTATAAGATACTTAAAGGTACAGTGAAGTTAAATTGGTTAAATTGTGATTCAAATCCAGCATGCAATGTTAAGCCAATGTATAATAGAATACTCTTATGAATTATTCGTCATTCTCTTGATATATTTATTGAAAACAACTTATTCCTATAATTAGTTTAAACAATAAAATAAATGTGGCCATCATTTCTTTATTGTTGGATGAATTTATCCATCAACCAGCATGCACAAACAAGGTTCATCAACAAATATTGGCTTCCATAAAAACCAACATTCTTGCATTCAAAATATAGCTTGACAATTAAAACATATAATGAATATGTGTAATTTCTAAAGATTTGTCATGTCATGCTCTATCTGAATCAGTCCATTAAATATTTAGGTTCAGTGTCCCTTTAATTGGATATCACTACATATACCAAACACCACTACTTGGATCCAAAATTTTATGTCCAAATGTGGATACATTATCTCTTGTCTAACCCAGTGGGAATGTAATTTCTTCTGGTTGCTATGTTTACACAGCTTGTCCTCAATGCCAAAATGTTTAAGGATAGGTGTGCCTACCACAGTCTAAATTGAATTTTTAAATTGCTGATGTAAGTACAATGTAAATCCTTTAACAAGATTTTATACACTCAAGCTGTATAAGTGGATCATCTAAAACCAATTAAAGGGTTCAACATGTTTGAGTAACATGAGCCTTTAATGATTTCTGTCTGTCTGAATAACCTAATTCATGTGTAAAGAATATATGAAAAATAATTGATGTAAATAATTATTTGTCTTTATGATGACAATGTATGTATTAAAATCTTTTATTCTGTTGTGTAATTATCCTTAATATTAATTTTTATTTTATTTTAGGCTGTGACTCAGCATGGCTCATGCTAGAAGGGATAGCAAGAGTAGAGCAGGCCGTGTTGAGGAACGCAGCTGTCCTGAGAGGGATGAACGACACCATGCAGGCCCAGCTCCGGATTCAGGACTTGACTCTGCGTGAAATTATGCAATTACGTTCAAGGCCTGAATCTGGAGCTGGACATGCACAGGACAATGAAGAGGATGACCAGTAAGTGGAGGATCTGGATATGCTCCATGGTGGCAGATAATAATCCTCCGTCCACATGTTGAATTTGTATTTATATTGTTGCCATTTGGCCTTTTTATCAGTTTTTTGTTGTGCCTGTTGCACTCTTTTACCTTGTCATGTGTCTCCAATGAGGCTATGCTGGCCCTTGGCAACTCTCTTCATGGACTGTGATGCACTGTGTTACCTTGTCATGTGTCTCCAATGAGGCTATGCTGGCCCTTGGCAACTCTCTTCATGGACTGTGATGCACTGTGTTACCTTGCCATGTGTCTCCAATGGGGCTATGCTGGCCCTTGGCAACTCTCTTCATGGACTGTGATGCACTGTGTTACCTTGCCATGTGTCTCCAATGGGGCTATGCTGGCCCTTGGCAACTCTCTTCATGGACTGTGATGCACTGTGTTACCTTGTCATGTGTCTCCAATGAGGCTATGCTGGCCCTTGGCAACTCTCTTCATGGACTGTGATGCACTGTGTTACCTTGTCATGTGTCTCCAATGAGGCTATGCTGGCCCTTGGCAACTCTCTTCATGGACTGTGATGCACTGTGTTACCTTGCCATGTGTCTCCAATGGGGCTATGCTGGCCCTTGGCAACTCTCTTCATGGACTGTGATGCACTGTGTTACCTTGTCATGTGTCTCCAATGAGGCTATGCTGGCCCTTGGCAACTCTCTTCATGGACTGTGATGCACTGTGTTACCTTGCCATGTGTCTCCAATGGGGCTATGCTGGCCCTTGGCAACTCTCTTCATGGACTGTGATGCACTGTGTTACCTTGTCATGTGTCTCCAATGAGGCTATGCTGGCCCTTGGCAACTCTCTTCATGGACTGTGATGCACTGTGTTACCTTGTCATGTGTCTCCAATGGGGCTATGCTGGCCCTTGGCAACTCTCTTCATGGACTGTGATGCACTGTGTTACCTTGTCATGTGTCTCCAATGAGGCTATGCTGGCCCTTGGCAACTCTCTTCATGGACTGTGATGCACTGTGTTACCTTGCCATGTGTCTCCAATGGGGCTATGCTGGCCCTTGGCAACTCTCTTCATGGACTGTGATGCACTGTGTTACCTTGTCATATGGCTCATATATTCCTTATTTTTACAAGATTATTTATAAACGTTGTGTATGTTTTCTTACATACTAATAAAATAAATTATATTTCACAAATCTTTGTCCTCATTCTTCCTGTTATTTTTTGCAAGCTCTAGTTTATGTTGTTTATCCTTAAAGGGACCTAACAAATCTATTTGTTATAATGAAATCATATATGTAAGACAATAGTAAATGACTTTAAGATTAACATCTCCAATGTAATCTTATTATTTGTGTTTATATTATTTTCTCTTAGCTCTATCATTGCCTGATTATGATTAGCAGAGTAATTTCTTTATATATGTATATATATTTTTGTATTTGTGTATATATGTATATTTAAATGTTCATATCCATGTGTGTATTTATAAACTCTGCATGAATTGATGCACCTTTACCAAATGATCTGAGTATTGATACAATGATATAATCCCTGTAAAGTGTTCATTTTATTTAAATAGTATTGACTATGTGTATGCTCTTTTTAAAAACAAAATAATGTCCCTTTAAGTGATGTTGATCACTATTGTAAATGAATGTATTTCCATTTGTAAAGCGTTTTTGTCCTTTTTACAAGAACAAGGACATATAGTTTTATTAATAAACAATCTTATTGTAATGTTGACAGCACCTGTATTTCATTTTCAAATCTATATTATTGTCAAAGTGTAACCAAATCAATCTCTGTGTGTAATACAAATAATGTAGATGATGAATATTAGTTAACTAATATGTTAACAAAATACATCTCCTCCCATATATGGCTATAGGTAGGCTGACCATAATTAAACTTGAATAAATGACACGTTTAATCAATACATGTCTAACTATTGTTATTCAACAACAATCCAAACATATCTTAAAACATCAATGGCATATGTATTTCTCATGTGTATCTTTTAAATGTTAAAGATATACACCATAGCTATAGTTCAAGGGACAGTCAAGTCCGAAAAGATGATTCATGATTTGGTGACATTCCTAGATAGCAATCTACACACATACTAGTTCCTAAAATATAAATACGTTTCTTAATGATATGCCAAGATGTCACTGAGTCCTTGTATTGTCTGCGGTTTTTCAGCGATCTCGGATGCGCCATGTTGCTTAAGACGTCACCTGCCAGGCTGTCCAATGATTCCTTGTATTGACTGACGTTCTTACGTGATCAGGAATATGCCTTTTATTGGATTGCGTTTTGACGCGATCAAGGATGCGCCTTTTTTTTTTGGGCGTTCTTACGTGATCAATAATGTGCCTTTCATTGGATGGCGTTCTTACGTGATCAAGGAAGCGCCATGTTAAGACGGCACATGTAAAGTTAAAAAAACGTGTGATTGGATTGCGTAGTCCCGCAATATTTGTGCACGTTAAAAACGTTTGTGACTGCATGCAATTTTAAAAAGCTTGCGAATATGTATTATTTGCATCATGTTACATTGTTGACCCGTAGCTGATAAAGACCAACACATTCTCTTTTGCTGGATGTCTGGTTGAATCAACGAACGAAAGCAAAATGTTTTCATGCATAGGATATTTCTAGGCAAGTACAAATCTCTACAGTCCATGTTTAATATGTTTGTCAACAATGTTCCTTTTTCTTAAAAATTAATGTTGTGTTTAATGTTGAACATATCTAATTAATAAATATGCGCTATTGTGTTTGAATAAAGTAATCAATATGCATTTATCATATGCTAAATATATGATGCCGACTTCTTCTAAATGTAATTTCGTTGTATATTTTATGAAAGGTTCATTAGACACTCACATTATAAATAAAAATATTTGATTTTGTCTCTAGTTAGATAGTCCATTGTTTAACCAATAGGTTTATTTTGTCTTGTGTTGTAAGAAAATGTAAGTAATTTTCTTACTCCTCGCAAAGCCAATGAGTTTCATGTGAGTACCATCTCCAGCTTTGTCCAGTTTGTGTAAAGGTTCTTTTCATATGTTAATGATGGGGTATTGTGTTTTACGGTTGTAATGGTGGTTCATCTATATTTAAAATATAGCTAACCCTATTTTATTTGCAAGTGTTTGAAGCTTTTTAATATTGCTATCAGTATATGTTAATCTTGTTGTTTGTAGTAGTGTCTATTACATACAGTTATGTAAAAAATATAGGATACTGTCCCTTGAATGCAAATGTTGTTTTTTTGTATCATGTATGAGATCCACATAGTTTAATCTTCAAATATATTTTTGTTAGCATATTTCACCCCCCCACTCCTAAAAGGACTTTAAACCATATTCATTGTTAAAATAAAAATAGTTACAATAAAATATTAACACAATAATGTCTCTTAAAGAAAATAGACTTTATTTAACACGTCAATATAAATTTTATTTTCAAATTTTTTTTTTTGACAAAGTACATGTAGATATAGCAACAAGCTTAAAATGTGTTAGCATATGTAATGTTGTTAAAGGGACAGTTTCGAAAAAAATGTTTTAAACATTATTCGAAAAGTCAATTCTGTAATAACAAGGATATCAAATGTTTCTCAACAATTTAACATTTGCTATCTAAATTTGCTATCTAAACCTATGAGGTTGGTGTGCTCATTTCTTAAATCTTGAAGAGTGCTTGTAATCATTATACAATTTGAGCACTAGAGGGCATTTGGATAGCATTTGTATATGTAAAATCTTGTGCTCATACAGCATATTATTGACCATGTATTGATCATTGATATCTAAAATGTTGTTATGTCAGAACAACAAATAAGTGGTCATTTTTCATAGTCATAGATACAAGGGTAAGCACATAAGTCACACATGTATTTCTCCATGTTTTGTTGTTTCAAACTTTATAATGCGTAATACAGTGTTTTCTTTGTAATCAATAATTTTCTGACTGTCCCTTTAAGCTGTGTTATTGGCATTCAAACAGTAATATGCCATCATGGATAATTGTTATGGTAATTTAGTTAGCGATTCGGGAAACAGTTTGGACATCACATCACAGAAACCAATCAATATCATGAACAAGGATAGGTATGTGATGATGTGGTTTTCACACACTTATAACCCACACTCTGCAAAGAATCTTCCTCCATGGACCCGGTCCCATAGAAGTCGATTATATACAGAGTGTGGTCCACAAGTGTATGAAAACCACATCATCACATACCTATCCATTACCGAAAAAAAAAAATTTAAGATGGAAAAAAATACTTACTTCCTCTTCCTTCCCCTCTTCCCACGGGGCTGAGGCTCTGGGAGAGGCAACTGCCGACTCCGAAGAGTCCTCCTTGGAGCTGTTGTGGGAGGAGTGGAAGGAAGAGTACTGGGACGACCAAGGTGAGGAGTAGATGGCTGAGGAGGAGGAGGAGAAGATGGATGAGGAGGAGAAGATGGCTGAGGAGGAGGAGGAGTAGATGGCTGAGGAGGAGGAGGAGTAGATGGCTGAGGAGGAGGATGAGATGGGCCGGCAGGAGGAGATGGCCCAGCAGCAAGAGGCCCAGCAACAAGAGGCCCAGCAACAGGAGGTAGACCAGCATGCGCCTCCCGGAAAAATGTGAACATTTCCTGATGAAGATTGAACATTCTTGTTTGTCCTTCTTGTATTGTATTCAGTATACTGATTATTTCGTTTTGGCCTTGAATTATTTGATTCTGCCCATCAAGTATTCTGCGTCGTCCTTCTATGTTTTCTATCCGGGAGGTACGCATCTGGTCTATGTACTCCAGTAGAACCCGCACCTCCGCTATTTCTTCTTGTTGTGCCTGTTGAACCCGTGCACGGCGGGGTGCCCGTGCACGGCGGAGTGCGGGTCTTTGAGGGACCTTGGGTTCCGCGGGTTCAGCGGGATCCTCCTGTGCTTCCGGGGCCTCTTGATCATCTCCCGTGCGCTGTTCGTCACGGGGGGCCTCTTCCCTCCGAAGTGGGAATTCCTCACCACCACTCTCATCCCGGGGAGATGCAGGAGGCTGTGCTGCCTCGTCCCCAGACTCTGTATATTAAAAAAAAAAGAAAAAAAGAAATGTATATATTAGCATATTTGCAAATAAAGGTTTAAATGACTTAGCTTACGATACAATTACAAATGCAGAATCATTAATCCACTTTGAAATCTAACAAACAATCAATTCTATTTCCGCTTTTTCTAAACAGTGTTTGTGATATCTGGTCAATGTGAATGTTTTTGCGTTTGTTTTCAGTCTGTTTAAATGCACACCTAACCTATAGCCTAGATACTGATGTAACCGCTAAGTAATAGAATGCGTGTAAACAGCGTAATAGCATTAATCGGATCCTTAACACATGAAACCCAATGTTTTATCTTTCATGATTTATAAGCATACATTTAGTATCAACTTTCGAATGTACTTTTGTTATCTAATTAGCTTCATTCTCTGGATATTCTTTGCTGAAAATCATATCTAAATATGCTTATAAGATGCTGATTGTTAGCTGAATATAGCTGCCTCCTGTGATTGTTTCACCGTGTGCATGGCTATTTCTTCATTAAAATATATCTCAAGAATGAATCAAATTATGTAATATAAGTACATTTGAATGTTTTGTCAAATTGTATTCGCTACCTCAATCATGAAAGTAAATGTTTGCGTATAGTGTCCATTGAAATACATTCGTATGTGAAATTATTGTTCAATGAGCTTACCGTCAGATGAGAGTGGCAGGTTCCCGGTATCGATTCCTCCGATACCGACTACTTCCACCTCGGAGATGCTGGGCCGCAACATTTCCTCCCATCTGCAGTACTCCATTTCAAGGGCAGGGCCGCCACCGGTCCCTGCGGCATGTCGGGCCTCCAGGCTTAACTTTTTTTTAAGTTCAAGTTTACAGTCCCGGTACCGATGTTTGATGGAATCCATATCCCGGTTCCGGCCACCCACTGCATTGACTGCATTCCGAATCTCGTTCCAGAGCCTCCTCCTGTCAGTCGGGGTAGTCTTCTGGTGCTGCAGCATCCTATACCTGGCCATATAGGCCTCTACGAGGGCCTCCTTCTCCTCCATCGTAAACCTCGCCTCCCTAGTCGCCTTGGCCTTCCCCTGTGACGATGCCCTCTGTTTCCCGGACTGTGAAGCCCTACTCTGACCGCCACTGGGCCCAGCCACTTGGTCATCTTGAACCAAGTGGCTGGGTCCACCCACCGCTTCCACCCCCGCTTCCTGCCCCCCTTCCTGCCCCCCTTCCTGCCCTGTTCCTCTCCCCCTCCCTCTACTCCCCCCTCTACCTGTCCCCTGCCTGGCCTCCATCTCCTCCCTAAACTAAACCCCAAATAATCAAAAAAAAGTGAGTGTGATGAAATGAAAGGGGGTCAAAATAAAGAACTAAAAAGACAAAAAAGGTGCTTAAAGTGTGAGGGATGTAAAAAAAAAAAAGAGGGTAAGGAGTATTTAAATAAACGAAAAGAATAAGACTAAAAGGAGGATATGTAAACTAAATGTAACTAGGGGATGGGTATGGGATGGGTATGGGGTATGGGATAAGAGTAAATGGGATAAAAGGGAATGGGACTACAAGGAATGGGGTATGGAGTGTAGTATGAGGGGGTAGGGGGTATGGAGTGTATGTAGTGTTATTGATAAGTGTATGTATGTATTGAATGTGTTTGCGTGTAAATGTGTTAAGTGTACAGATAAATCACTCGCTCGCTAACTAACACTACTTCTAATTCTCAATAACAAACACTCCCACTAACGCTCACTAACTACCACTAACTGACGCTCACACTAACAACTATCACTAATAACTCCCACTAACTCACTCACGCTCCCACTAACAGACTCTCTCCCACTCCCGCTAACTCCCACTAACTCACTCACTCTCTCACGCTAACACTACCAACTGACTATCTCACGCTAACACTACCAACTGACTATCTCACGCTAACACTACCAACTGACTCTCTCACGCTAACACTACCAACTGACTCTCTCACACTAACACTAACTCACTCTCAAAAATTCGCAAAATCTCTATTCTTAAATCTCCAAAGACCCACCAGCAACACAGTCAAAGAAGCCCTGCTTGTGTGGTGCTTATATACCCTGTGTAAATGTTTAATGATGTCCCAATTTCCATTGTAATTAGTGTTCAGGTGTGCTTTATTAGCAATTAATATTATTGCAATGTGTATTAGGTGTGTTAATTTGCGCATGCTCATTTTGAGTTGGTATTTGTGGAATGTGTAGAATGCGATGATGTCATAGTGGTCGTTTTCTCTAACATTGTCCAATAGTATTCTTTTTAAATGTGAATTTGCGATGGTGTGTTCTTCGTGAAGTGTTGTATATGTATGTTTTTCATAATATATAATGATATTGAATGCGATTTTGTTTTTAGTGTATGTATATATTTTTTAATCCTTGTTGTTATTGTGCGATTTTCCGCATCTTAAAGTATATGCGTATTCCCCGTATAAATAGTATTAAAACTTCCCCCGCTTGTGAATGTGTAATGCTTGTGTGCTTTGTTGATTGATTGATGTTGTGACATTTGCGGCGTGTTATTGTTGTGCATGATGTGGTATGCGTCATATGACCGAGCTGTGCGTATTCTCGCGAAATCGAGTGTTAGGTAAAAAAAGCTATTTTTTGCCTTTCCCATTGATCTCTATGGGAGACTGTCTAACGCGGGCAGGATTACGCGTGTGACATACACGCGTTAGGAGCATCGTTAGATGGTCTTATATTAACTCTAAATACCGGAGTCAAACAATGCCGTGCGTTAGACATAAAACACGCGTGGCGTTAACAGCCCATCTACCGCCGAACTCTAAATCTAGCCGAATGGATGTAGCTCCCACTTGTGCTTAGTCTCGCCTACTGGGATCTCTGTGTCCCAGCTCATTGCTCCTTGGATCCTGCACACCTCTGTTTGGGGCATCTCCACAAGGTAAAAACTCAGGCTCTCAGTCAAGTGAAAGTATAAAATCCACTTTTAATAAAATGCAGTATAAAAATATAGGGTACAACAATCACCACTATGTAAAAAAAAGCTGCAATGCTTTTCTCAGCACAAACGCTGTTTCATCAGGCATATCAGATATGCCTGATGAAACAGCGTGTGAGCTGAGAAACGCGTTGCAACATTTTATTACATAGTGGTGATTGTTGTACCCTATATTTTTATACTGCATGTTATTAAATTCAAGGCCCTATCACTGTTCACTTATTATATGCTATAATATATTTTGTATTATTAATCTGGTGTATTGCGCCCCCTGGAGTGGTGACGAGCTATTATCACCAGGTTGTTTTCCTTTTTTGTTTTAGCATGACTGCTCCCCCTGCACAAAGGGAGATCCATGAAGTCATGGTTTACAAGTTTGGTGTAGAGGAACTCAAGTGGCCTGAACAAAGCCCTGTCCTCAACTCCAACGGACACTGGACACTGTGAGCCCAATACCCACAGACACACTTCAGAATGGAGAATCCCATATATTAATGCCTATGCTTTTGGAATGGAATGTCCAACAAGTTCATATAGGTTTGGTGGTCAGGTGTTCATATACATTTGGCCATTTAGTGTGTGTGTGTGGTGTGGCAAACACAAAGACAAACACACACTCTCACACACATTCTCTCTCATACTCACTCTCACACACATTCTCTCTCACGCACACTCTCACACACATTCTCTCTCACACACACTCTCACACACACTCTCACACACATTCTCTCTCACACACACTCTCACACACACTCTCACACACATTCTCTCTCACACACACTCTCACACACATTCTCTTTCACACACACTCTCACACACACATTCTCTCTCACACACACTCTCACACACACATTCTCTCTCACACACTCTCACACACATTCTCTCTCACACACACTCTCACACACATTCTCTCACACACACTCTCACACACATTCTCTCTCACACACTCTTACACACATTCTCTCTCATACAACCACACACAAATAAACTCACTCTTTCACACACAGATTCAAA
Organism: Bombina bombina; assembly: GCF_027579735.1. Classification (NCBI taxonomy): domain Eukaryota; kingdom Metazoa; phylum Chordata; class Amphibia; order Anura; family Bombinatoridae; genus Bombina; species Bombina bombina. Next base: position 308,716,812 of record NC_069505.1, on the reverse strand, counting down.
CACTCACACACACACACACATGTAATTCCTGGACAGGTGTCAACCCTAACTGGAGCGCTAAGCCAATTGAGTGCACAAAATCCGCTTAAGTAGTGGAGTTCATCATTTACTTCTATTCTATACTATTTTAATGAAAAAACATTTTACACATACATAAACACATACACCTTTGACCCCTTCTCAATCCCACTCCATGTCATATGCCATACCCCTTTATTTCTACCATAAAAAAAACTTTTTTTTTCATTATGAAAACTTTCTTTCTTAAGTATTAAAGAGATATGAAAAACAAAATTATTATTTCATGATTCATATACACCAGGGTTCTTCATACTTTCAACACTCTCACACACATTCTCTTTCACACACACTCTCACACACACATTCTCTCTCACACACACTCTCACACACACATTCTCTCTCACACACTCTCACACACATTCTCTCTCACACACACTCTCACACACATTCTCTCACACACACTCTCACACACATTCTCTCTCACACACTCTTACACACATTCTCTCTCATACAACCACACACAAATAAACTCACTCTTTCACACACAGATTCAAACACTCACACACACACACACATGTAATTCCTGGACAGGTGTCAACCCTAACTGGAGCGCTAAGCCAATTGAGTGCACAAAATCCGCTTAAGTAGTGGAGTTCATCATTTACTTCTATTCTATACTATTTTAATGAAAAAACATTTTACACATACATAAACACATACACCTTTGACCCCTTCTCAATCCCACTCCATGTCATATGCCATACCCCTTTATTTCTACCATAAAAAAAACTTTTTTTTTCATTATGAAAACTTTCTTTCTTAAGTATTAAAGAGATATGAAAAACAAAATTATTATTTCATGATTCATATACACCAGGGTTCTTCATACTTTTTTTCCCCAAGACCCAGTGGCATGATACCACATACCTTGCAACCTTATTTTTATGCTTGAAGTAATATTGAACATGATAGTTGCAATTTTTGGCAAATTGAATACAATGGGCCTCTATTTACCAAAGTCTAGCGGACCTGATCCAACAGTGCGGATCAGGTCCGCCAGACCTCGCTGAATACGGAGAGCAATACGCTCTCCGTATTCAGCATTGCACCAGCAGCTCACAAGAGCTGCTGGTGCAACGCCGCCCCCTGCAGACTTGCGGCCAATCAGCCACCGGCAGGGGGGTGTCAATCAACCCGATCGTACTCGATCGGGTTGAATTCCATCGATGTCTGTCAGCCTGCTCAGAGCAGGCGGACAGGTTATGGAGCAGCGGTCTTTGTGACCGCTGCTTCATAACTGCTGTTTCTGGCGAGCTTTCAGGCTCGCCAAAAACACGGGGCATCAAGCTCCATTCAGAGCTTGATAGATAGGCCCCAATGTGAGAGTTATTTATTGTAGTCAAACTTGAAAGTGTTGTAAAAGGAGATAACACACACACACTCTCCTACAGCACACACACTCACATACAACCACACACTACACACTCTCATACAATACACACACTCTCATACACCCCACACACTCACATACAACACACACACCACACACTCTCATACAATACACACACACTCTCATACAACACACACTCTCATACAATACACACACACTCTCATACAACACACACAATACACACTCTCATACACCACACACTCTCATACAATACACACACTCTCATACAATACACACACTCTCATACAACACACACACCACACACACTCATACACCACACACTCTCATACAACACACACAATACACACTCTCATACACCACACACTCTCATACAATACACACACTCTCATACAATACACACACTCTCATACAACACACACACCACACACACTCACATACAACCACACACTACACACTCTCATACAATACACACACTCTCATACACCCCACACACTCACATACAACACACACACCACACACTCTCATACAATACACACACACTCTCATACAACACACACTCTCATACAATACACACACACTCTCATACAACACACACAATACACACTCTCATACACCACACACTCTCATACAATACACACACTCTCATACAATACACACACTCTCATACAACACACACACCACACACACTCATACACCACACACTCTCATACAACACACACAATGCACACTCTCATACACCACACACTCTCATACAATACACACACTCTCATACAATACACACACTCTCATACAACACACACACCACACACACTCACATACAAAACAGACTCTCATACAACACACACCACACACTCTCATACAACACACACATACACACCACACACACTCATACAACACACACACCACACACTCTCATACAAAACACACACACCACACACTCTCATACAATACACACATACTCTCATAAAACACACACACCACACGCTCTCATACAACACACACTCTCATACAACACACACCACACACTCTCATACAACACACACATACACACCACACACACTCATACAACACACACACCACACACTCTCATACAATACACACACACTCTCATACAACACACACAACACACACTCTCATACAATACACACACACTCTCAAACAACACACACAATACACACTCTCATACACCACACACTCTCATACAATACACACACTCTCATACAATACACACACTCTCATACAACACACACACCACACACACTCACATACAAAACACACTCTCATACAACACACTCCACACACTCTCATACAACACACACATACACACCACACACACTCATACAACACACACACCACACACTCTCATACAAAACACACACACCACACACTCTCATACAATACACACACACTCTCATACAACACAGACACCACACGCTCTCATACAACACACACTCTAATACAACACACACCACACACTCTCATACAACACACACATACACACCACACACACTCATACAACACACACACCACACACTCTTATACAAAACACACACACACCACACACTCTCATATACCACACACTCTCATACAACACACACATACACACCACACACACTCTCATACAACACACACACCACACTCTCTCATACTGCACAAACACACTAGTCCCGACCCAGTAAACATGATGTCAGACCTGTGGTTTGAAGAACCCTGATATAGACCATACAATTTTATACATTTTTCCAATTGACTTCTGTAAACTTCAAGTTTTTTTTCTTGGTAGCATTTTTTAAGTGAATACCTAGGTTGACTTAAGAGCAGCAATGGGCTATTTAGAGACTGATTAGTGGTTGCACATATATGCCTCATGACATTGGCTCACTCAATGTATTCAGTTAGGTCCTAGTAGTGGACTGCTGATCCTTCAACAAAGGACACCAAGAGAATTAATTAAATTTGATAAGAGAACTAAATTGGAAAGTTATATAAAATTGTATGCTCTGGGGCCGATTTATCAAGCTCCGTATGGAGCTTGGTGCCCCCTGAAGGCTCACCAGAAACAGAAGTTTTGAAGCAGCGGTCTAAAGACTGCTGCTCCATAACTTGTCCGCCTGCTCTGAAGCAGAAATCAACTCGATCGAATACAATCGGGTTGATTGACACCCCCTGCTAGCGGCCAATTGGCTGCAAATCTGCAGGGGGCGGGATTGCACCAGCAAGTCACAAGAACTGCTGGTGCAATGATAAATGCTGACAGCTTATGCTGTCAACATTTATCGATGTGCGGTGGACATAATACGCTTTATCGTATCATGTGCGCTCATACATTAATAAATATACCCATCTGTCTGAATCATGATGGATCAGAAAGCCTGACAAAGAGATTTCAGAGTCCTGAAGGTTTGCAATTGTATCCACTATTACGGCTAGATTTAGAGTTCGGCGGTAGATGGGCTGTTAACGCCACGCGTGTTTTATGTCTAACGCACGGCATTGTTTGACTCCGGTATTTAGAGTTAATATAAGACCATCTAACGATGCTCCTAACGCGTGTATGTCATACGCGTAATCCTGCCCGCGTTAGACAGTCTCCCATAGAGATCAATGGGAAAGGCAAAAAATAGCTTTTTTTACCTAACACTCGATTTCGCGAGAATACGCACAGCTCGGTCATATGACGCATACCACATCATGCACAACAATAACACGCCGCAAATGTCACAACATCAATCAATCAACAAAGCACACAAGCATTACACATTCACAAGCGGGGGAAGTTTTAATACTATTTATACGGGGAATACGCATATACTTTAAGATGCGGAAAATCGCACAATAACAACAAGGATTAAAAAATATATACATACACTAAAAACAAAATCGCATTCAATATCATTATATATTATGAAAAACATACATATACAACACTTCACGAAGAACACACCATCGCAAATTCACATTTAAAAAGAATACTATTGGACAATGTTAGAGAAAACGACCACTATGACATCATCGCATTCTACACATTCCACAAATACCAACTCAAAATGAGCATGCGCAAATTAACACACCTAATACACATTGCAATAATATTAATTGCTAATAAAGCACACCTGAACACTAATTACAATGGAAATTGGGACATCATTAAACATTTACACAGGGTATATAAGCACCACACAAGCAGGGCTTCTTTGACTGTGTTGCTGGTGGGTCTTTGGAGATTTAAGAATAGAGATTTTGCGAATTTTTGAGAGTGAGTTAGTGTTAGTGTGAGAGAGTCAGTTGGTAGTGTTAGCGTGAGAGAGTCAGTTGGTAGTGTTAGCGTGAGATAGTCAGTTGGTAGTGTTAGCGTGAGATAGTCAGTTGGTAGTGTTAGCGTGAGAGAGTGAGTGAGTTAGTGGGAGTTAGCGGGAGTGGGAGAGAGTCTGTTAGTGGGAGCGTGAGTGAGTTAGTGGGAGTTATTAGTGATAGTTGTTAGTGTGAGCGTCAGTTAGTGGTAGTTAGTGAGCGTTAGTGGGAGTGTTTGTTATTGAGAATTAGAAGTAGTGTTAGTTAGCGAGCGAGTGATTTATCTGTACACTTAACACATTTACACGCAAACACATTCAATACATACATACACTTATCAATAACACTACATACACTCCATACCCCCTACCCCCTCATACTACACTCCATACCCCATTCCTTGTAGTCCCATTCCCTTTTATCCCATTTACTCTTATCCCATACCCCATACCCATCCCATACCCATCCCCTAGTTACATTTAGTTTACATATCCTCCTTTTAGTCTTATTCTTTTCGTTTATTTAAATACTCCTTACCCTCTTTTTTTTTTTTACATCCCTCACACTTTAAGCACCTTTTTTGTCTTTTTAGTTCTTTATTTTGACCCCCTTTCATTTCATCACACTCACTTTTTTTTGATTATTTGGGGTTTAGTTTAGGGAGGAGATGGAGGCCAGGCAGGGGACAGGTAGAGGGGGGAGTAGAGGGAGGGGGAGAGGAACAGGGCAGGAAGGGGGGCAGGAAGGGGGGCAGGAAGCGGGGGTGGAAGCGGTGGGTGGACCCAGCCACTTGGTTCAAGATGACCAAGTGGCTGGGCCCAGTGGCGGTCAGAGTAGGGCTTCACAGTCCGGGAAACAGAGGGAATCGTCACAGGGGAAGGCCAAGGCGACTAGGGAGGCGAGGTTTACGATGGAGGAGAAGGAGGCCCTCGTAGAGGCCTATATGGCCAGGTATAGGATGCTGCAGCACCAGAAGACTACCCCGACTGACAGGAGGAGGCTCTGGAACGAGATTCGGAATGCAGTCAATGCAGTGGGTGGCCGGAACCGGGATATGGATTCCATCAAACATCGGTACCGGGACTGTAAACTTGAACTTAAAAAAAAGTTAAGCCTGGAGGCCCGACATGCCGCAGGGACCGGTGGCGGCCCTGCCCTTGAAATGGAGTACTGCAGATGGGAGGAAATGTTGCGGCCCAGCATCTCCGAGGTGGAAGTAGTCGGTATCGGAGGAATCGATACCGGGAACCTGCCACTCTCATCTGACGGTAAGCTCATTGAACAATAATTTCACATACGAATGTATTTCAATGGACACTATACGCAAACATTTACTTTCATGATTGAGGTAGCGAATACAATTTGACAAAACATTCAAATGTACTTATATTACATAATTTGATTCATTCTTGAGATATATTTTAATGAAGAAATAGCCATGCACACGGTGAAACAATCACAGGAGGCAGCTATATTCAGCTAACAATCAGCATCTTATAAGCATATTTAGATATGATTTTCAGCAAAGAATATCCAGAGAATGAAGCTAATTACATTCGAAAGTTGATACTAAATGTATGCTTATAAATCATGAAAGATAAAACATTGGGTTTCATGTGTTAAGGATCCGATTAATGCTATTACGCTGTTTACACGCATTCTATTACTTAGCGGTTACATCAGTATCTAGGCTATAGGTTAGGTGTGCATTTAAACAGACTGAAAACAAACGCAAAAACATTCACATTGACCAGATATCACAAACACTGTTTAGAAAAAGCGGAAATAGAATTGATTGTTTGTTAGATTTCAAAGTGGATTAATGATTCTGCATTTGTAATTGTATCGTAAGCTAAGTCATTTAAACCTTTATTTGCAAATATGCTAATATATACATTTCTTTTTTTCTTTTTTTTTTAATATACAGAGTCTGGGGACGAGGCAGCACAGCCTCCTGCATCTCCCCGGGATGAGAGTGGTGGTGAGGAATTCCCACTTCGGAGGGAAGAGGCCCCCCGTGACGAACAGCGCACGGGAGATGATCAAGAGGCCCCGGAAGCACAGGAGGATCCCGCTGAACCCGCGGAACCCGAGGTCCCTCAAAGACCCGCACTCCGCCGTGCACGGGCACCCCGCCGTGCACGGGTTCAACAGGCACAACAAGAAGAAATAGCGGAGGTGCGGGTTCTACTGGAGTACATAGACCAGATGCGTACCTCCCGGATAGAAAACATAGAAGGACGACGCAGAATACTTGATGGGCAGAATCAAATAATTCAAGGCCAAAACGAAATAATCAGTATACTGAATACAATACAAGAAGGACAAACAAGAATGTTCAATCTTCATCAGGAAATGTTCACATTTTTCCGGGAGGCGCATGCTGGTCTACCTCCTGTTGCTGGGCCTCTTGTTGCTGGGCCTCTTGCTGCTGGGCCATCTCCTCCTGCCGGCCCATCTCATCCTCCTCCTCAGCCATCTACTCCTCCTCCTCCTCAGCCATCTACTCCTCCTCCTCCTCAGCCATCTTCTCCTCCTCATCCATCTTCTCCTCCTCCTCCTCAGCCATCTACTCCTCACCTTGGTCGTCCCAGTACTCTTCCTTCCACTCCTCCCACAACAGCTCCAAGGAGGACTCTTCGGAGTCGGCAGTTGCCTCTCCCAGAGCCTCAGCCCCGTGGGAAGAGGGGAAGGAAGAGGAAGTAAGTATTTTTTTCCATCTTAAATTTTTTTTTTTCGGTAATGGATAGGTATGTGATGATGTGGTTTTCATACACTTGTGGACCACACTCTGTATATAATCGACTTCTATGGGACCGGGTCCATGGAGGAAGATTCTTTGCAGAGTGTGGGTTATAAGTGTGTGAAAACCACATCATCACATACCTATCCTTGTTCATGATATTGATTGGTTTCTGTGATGTGATGTCCAAACTGTTTCCCGAATCGCTAACTAAATTACCATAACAATTATCCATGATGGCATATTACTGTTTGAATGCCAATAACACAGCTTAAAGGGACAGTCAGAAAATTATTGATTACAAAGAAAACACTGTATTACGCATTATAAAGTTTGAAACAACAAAACATGGAGAAATACATGTGTGACTTATGTGCTTACCCTTGTATCTATGACTATGAAAAATGACCACTTATTTGTTGTTCTGACATAACAACATTTTAGATATCAATGATCAATACATGGTCAATAATATGCTGTATGAGCACAAGATTTTACATATACAAATGCTATCCAAATGCCCTCTAGTGCTCAAATTGTATAATGATTACAAGCACTCTTCAAGATTTAAGAAATGAGCACACCAACCTCATAGGTTTAGATAGCAAATTTAGATAGCAAATGTTAAATTGTTGAGAAACATTTGATATCCTTGTTATTACAGAATTGACTTTTCGAATAATGTTTAAAACATTTTTTTCGAAACTGTCCCTTTAACAACATTACATATGCTAACACATTTTAAGCTTGTTGCTATATCTACATGTACTTTGTCAAAAAAAAAATTTGAAAATAAAATTTATATTGACGTGTTAAATAAAGTCTATTTTCTTTAAGAGACATTATTGTGTTAATATTTTATTGTAACTATTTTTATTTTAACAATGAATATGGTTTAAAGTCCTTTTAGGAGTGGGGGGGTGAAATATGCTAACAAAAATATATTTGAAGATTAAACTATGTGGATCTCATACATGATACAAAAAAACAACATTTGCATTCAAGGGACAGTATCCTATATTTTTTACATAACTGTATGTAATAGACACTACTACAAACAACAAGATTAACATATACTGATAGCAATATTAAAAAGCTTCAAACACTTGCAAATAAAATAGGGTTAGCTATATTTTAAATATAGATGAACCACCATTACAACCGTAAAACACAATACCCCATCATTAACATATGAAAAGAACCTTTACACAAACTGGACAAAGCTGGAGATGGTACTCACATGAAACTCATTGGCTTTGCGAGGAGTAAGAAAATTACTTACATTTTCTTACAACACAAGACAAAATAAACCTATTGGTTAAACAATGGACTATCTAACTAGAGACAAAATCAAATATTTTTATTTATAATGTGAGTGTCTAATGAACCTTTCATAAAATATACAACGAAATTACATTTAGAAGAAGTCGGCATCATATATTTAGCATATGATAAATGCATATTGATTACTTTATTCAAACACAATAGCGCATATTTATTAATTAGATATGTTCAACATTAAACACAACATTAATTTTTAAGAAAAAGGAACATTGTTGACAAACATATTAAACATGGACTGTAGAGATTTGCACTTGCCTAGAAATATCCTATGCATGAAAACATTTTGCTTTCGTTCGTTGATTCAACCAGACATCCAGCAAAAGAGAATGTGTTGGTCTTTATCAGCTACGGGTCAACAATGTAACATGATGCAAATAATACATATTCGCAAGCTTTTTAAAATTGCATGCAGTCACAAACGTTTTTAACGTGCACAAATATTGCGGGACTACGCAATCCAATCACACGTTTTTTTAACTTTACATGTGCCGTCTTAACATGGCGCTTCCTTGATCACGTAAGAACGCCATCCAATGAAAGGCACATTATTGATCACGTAAGAACGCCCAAAAAAAAAAGGCGCATCCTTGATCGCGTCAAAACGCAATCCAATAAAAGGCATATTCCTGATCACGTAAGAACGTCAGTCAATACAAGGAATCATTGGACAGCCTGGCAGGTGACGTCTTAAGCAACATGGCGCATCCGAGATCGCTGAAAAACCGCAGACAATACAAGGACTCAGTGACATCTTGGCATATCATTAAGAAACGTATTTATATTTTAGGAACTAGTATGTGTGTAGATTGCTATCTAGGAATGTCACCAAATCATGAATCATCTTTTCGGACTTGACTGTCCCTTGAACTATAGCTATGGTGTATATCTTTAACATTTAAAAGATACACATGAGAAATACATATGCCATTGATGTTTTAAGATATGTTTGGATTGTTGTTGAATAACAATAGTTAGACATGTATTGATTAAACGTGTCATTTATTCAAGTTTAATTATGGTCAGCCTACCTATAGCCATATATGGGAGGAGATGTATTTTGTTAACATATTAGTTAACTAATATTCATCATCTACATTATTTGTATTACACACAGAGATTGATTTGGTTACACTTTGACAATAATATAGATTTGAAAATGAAATACAGGTGCTGTCAACATTACAATAAGATTGTTTATTAATAAAACTATATGTCCTTGTTCTTGTAAAAAGGACAAAAACGCTTTACAAATGGAAATACATTCATTTACAATAGTGATCAACATCACTTAAAGGGACATTATTTTGTTTTTAAAAAGAGCATACACATAGTCAATACTATTTAAATAAAATGAACACTTTACAGGGATTATATCATTGTATCAATACTCAGATCATTTGGTAAAGGTGCATCAATTCATGCAGAGTTTATAAATACACACATGGATATGAACATTTAAATATACATATATACACAAATACAAAAATATATATACATATATAAAGAAATTACTCTGCTAATCATAATCAGGCAATGATAGAGCTAAGAGAAAATAATATAAACACAAATAATAAGATTACATTGGAGATGTTAATCTTAAAGTCATTTACTATTGTCTTACATATATGATTTCATTATAACAAATAGATTTGTTAGGTCCCTTTAAGGATAAACAACATAAACTAGAGCTTGCAAAAAATAACAGGAAGAATGAGGACAAAGATTTGTGAAATATAATTTATTTTATTAGTATGTAAGAAAACATACACAACGTTTATAAATAATCTTGTAAAAATAAGGAATATATGAGCCATATGACAAGGTAACACAGTGCATCACAGTCCATGAAGAGAGTTGCCAAGGGCCAGCATAGCCCCATTGGAGACACATGGCAAGGTAACACAGTGCATCACAGTCCATGAAGAGAGTTGCCAAGGGCCAGCATAGCCTCATTGGAGACACATGACAAGGTAACACAGTGCATCACAGTCCATGAAGAGAGTTGCCAAGGGCCAGCATAGCCCCATTGGAGACACATGGCAAGGTAACACAGTGCATCACAGTCCATGAAGAGAGTTGCCAAGGGCCAGCATAGCCTCATTGGAGACACATGACAAGGTAACACAGTGCATCACAGTCCATGAAGAGAGTTGCCAAGGGCCAGCATAGCCCCATTGGAGACACATGGCAAGGTAACACAGTGCATCACAGTCCATGAAGAGAGTTGCCAAGGGCCAGCATAGCCTCATTGGAGACACATGACAAGGTAACACAGTGCATCACAGTCCATGAAGAGAGTTGCCAAGGGCCAGCATAGCCTCATTGGAGACACATGACAAGGTAACACAGTGCATCACAGTCCATGAAGAGAGTTGCCAAGGGCCAGCATAGCCCCATTGGAGACACATGGCAAGGTAACACAGTGCATCACAGTCCATGAAGAGAGTTGCCAAGGGCCAGCATAGCCCCATTGGAGACACATGGCAAGGTAACACAGTGCATCACAGTCCATGAAGAGAGTTGCCAAGGGCCAGCATAGCCTCATTGGAGACACATGACAAGGTAACACAGTGCATCACAGTCCATGAAGAGAGTTGCCAAGGGCCAGCATAGCCTCATTGGAGACACATGACAAGGTAAAAGAGTGCAACAGGCACAACAAAAAACTGATAAAAAGGCCAAATGGCAACAATATAAATACAAATTCAACATGTGGACGGAGGATTATTATCTGCCACCATGGAGCATATCCAGATCCTCCACTTACTGGTCATCCTCTTCATTGTCCTGTGCATGTCCAGCTCCAGATTCAGGCCTTGAACGTAATTGCATAATTTCACGCAGAGTCAAGTCCTGAATCCGGAGCTGGGCCTGCATGGTGTCGTTCATCCCTCTCAGGACAGCTGCGTTCCTCAACACGGCCTGCTCTACTCTTGCTATCCCTTCTAGCATGAGCCATGCTGAGTCACAGCCTAAAATAAAATAAAAATTAATATTAAGGATAATTACACAACAGAATAAAAGATTTTAATACATACATTGTCATCATAAAGACAAATAATTATTTACATCAATTATTTTTCATATATTCTTTACACATGAATTAGGTTATTCAGACAGACAGAAATCATTAAAGGCTCATGTTACTCAAACATGTTGAACCCTTTAATTGGTTTTAGATGATCCACTTATACAGCTTGAGTGTATCAAATCTTGTTAAAGGATTTACATTGTACTTACATCAGCAATTTAAAAATTCAATTTAGACTGTGGTAGGCACACCTATCCTTAAACATTTTGGCATTGAGGACAAGCTGTGTAAACATAGCAACCAGAAGAAATTACATTCCCACTGGGTTAGACAAGAGATAATGTATCCACATTTGGACATAACATTTTGGATCCAAGTAGTGGTGTTTGGTATATGTAGTGATATCCAATTAAAGGGACACTGAACCTAAATATTTAATGGACTGATTCAGATAGAGCATGACATGACAAATCTTTAGAAATTACACATATTCATTATATGTTTTAATTGTCAAGCTATATTTTGAATGCAAGAATGTTGGTTTTTATGGAAGCCAATATTTGTTGATGAACCTTGTTTGTGCATGCTGGTTGATGGATACATTCATCCAACAATAAAGAAATGATGGCCACATTTATTTTATTGTTTAAACTAATTATAGGAATAAGTTGTTTTCAATAAATATATCAAGAGAATGACGAATAATTCATAAGAGTATTCTATTATACATTGGCTTAACATTGCATGCTGGATTTGAATCACAATTTAACCAATTTAACTTCACTGTACCTTTAAGTATCTTATAAAGTGTATTTAGAATGATACTTACAGCTGTGCCTGGGAAGGACAATCTGACACCCAGGACAATGAAGGTTTAAACAGGGGGGAGGGATGGGATTGTCTCGGGGAGGGATGGGAATGGCTTGGGGAGTGGTGAGCTGCTGCTCCAGGGTAGGCCGTACAGCTGGGGAGTGGGGAGTTTGGGTCTGGGCAGCTGTACGGGCCAGAATACGGGGAGAGCGGCGAAGGGGGGTGTATGGGCGTTTTTTGGGAGGGACAGGATATGAAATATGGGAAGGGATGGCAGTGGTCGGGGCATGGTCATGGGTTTGGTGATGGGAAGGGCTCTGGGTGTGTGCAGAGGTGTGGCCATGGTCAGGGGTGTGTGCACGGGGAGGGGTCTGTGACTGGGCAGGGGCGGAATCCAGATGACCAGAAGTGGTGGATCCATCTGAAAATGTAAAAGAAATATATTAACATCTCATACATCCTGACATCAAATCAACGCATTTAAAATTGATTATGTTTTCAATATACCTCGAAGTGTGTTTGAATCTGTAAACTATTCTGAAATGAGGATATGGTATCTATATAGGCACTCAGATGAATCTCAATGACTGTCTGTACAATGTGAAACTTATGATTGTGTTTTGGCATGGAATATGCATGTGACATAATGATGGCATGAATTATATATTCTTAAAAAAATATATACAAGCAGATTTTCATGCTGCCTGATATAGAAAGGGGGCAGTAGTGTATTTGAACAGACAAATAATATTCCTTTTTAAAGGGAAAAAGCTGTAGACTTTGAATGTCTTCAATAAAATGATTTCAAAAAAATAAACATGTTGGAAACATGATAGATATATTTCACATACCATCAGACTCCAAGGCAGCCTCTTCCTCCTCCATCCCACATGTGACATCAATCTCTGTAAAACATAACATGTTGTGTACACCTTAAGATCAGATATTATAACATATGTTACTGTTGCTCAAATACGCACATCAATGTTGCATTAAAGATATACACACACAAAGTTATGATTTACATCATTTTGATGGAGCATACAAATGACAATAGATTTGTTATTGTCAATAAATCAGAATATTAATGTATTGTTTGTCTTAATGTTAAATTCATAAAAGCATAGTACATAGAACATTTAAGATTTCTCATGTGTGTATCACTTGATGACTGTTGTTAAAAAAAAAAATTTTTTAAAAAAACATATGTTAGACATCTTATGAATAACAAATGTGTAGAATAATAAAGTAGAAATTATTAATCGCTCAATATAAAAAATAAATATATAATCAGAAGATAAATTCTATGATTTTTTATAATGTTATGCTTCATCGGAATCATGATCATAATATTGATTAGCAATACACCTTCAATTACATATAAATGAGTCAATGGACTTACCAGGAGACCGCAAAGGCGGCTCTATGTCACTGCTGGATTCCTGTGGGCTCCCCACACCAACTCTCTCTATGAATGATATAGATATATATTATTAAACACATTTTGGATATCACTAAATCACATCTGTCTAGAATTTTAACATTAATCAACTTTAAAATGTGAAGAATAGAGCAGTCATTACACCAGAAAATGCTTGATTGAATAAAGGGGATTCTGTAAACATATCTGTATTCAACATATGTTTAATGTCAGACTACATTAGACATCAAATTCATCTCAGATGCTGCTATTGCATATCTAAATATACCCAATGATCAATGTTCTTAACCCTTTAAGGACACAGCTTTCACTTAGCTCAATTGTTTTATGACGGAATAATTCCGTCATATGTCCTTAAGAAGTTACAAGAATACACACAAACCACATATTGAGGAGCATCTGTTGACAAATCTAAACAAACATGTGTCACATCGAGCCATTTTTTCAATGTACAGTAATCTTGTTTAGGACACAACACATATTTATCACAATACATAACAAACTTTATTATTACAAATATGTAATCATGGTGCTGTTAGAGTATGCAGATATATATAAAGTAACTCCAACAGATAATTAGATTTATATATCAATAGTTTTTAATAAAAAGAATGTAATGATGAATGAATCTATTTTGTCTTAAAGGGACACTGACATGATTAATTTAAATAATTGATTTCTATGTTCAAACTGTAAAAAATGATTTAACATTGACTCCTATTATAATTCGAATGTTGTTCGATATTAATCTTAAAGGCAGATAATGAATATTGGATTCAATAAATATTGTTTGTTGAAGGTATCCACCAATCATCAATATAAACCCAGGTTGGTCAACAAATATTTAGATGCACATAAACGTACTTTCTTTATTTTAAAATACATTTAGCAATAGAATATGTCACATATGATGATAGTATTATATTTTATGTTTATTAATATTGCATACTGTATGTGAAAGACAATATTAATAATTGTAGTTCAGTATCCCTTTAATCTAAAATTAAATAGATTCCACAATGTTGTTGTTTGTTAATGAATTATCTACTCCATATGTTGATGTAATGAATGGTATTGAGCATGCAATTAAAATCAAATATGTTATTTAAGTATATCCGAATAATTATATAATTTTCATCTATTAAATAGACATTACATATAAATATAGAACAATGTGTATTTAGTATGTAATGTTCATTCCATGTTTCTAAGACAAATGTCAATTAAAATGAGACATACCATACTGTGACAAACCCTGGCTTGAGGATCCAGCAGCCACATCCATATCTGTAATATATTAAATGAGGATTGCATATCATTAATACTAATCATGCCATGTTTAAAATATTTACATTAATAACAAATCAATAGAAAAATATTAATCCTTTGGTAGTCCCATGAGTTAATAGTTTCCACAATTAAATGAATGATAAATATATCCTGGACTCTTATTTTCAATCAGTTGTGTTGTTTACTGTATCTTTAAGAATATATGCTTGTTATTACATAATCATCAATTGATGGCCATATGTTATAATTTATTAGTATTATTCGTTTTTTATTAGATATAATATTTAAAATAAGAATACTGTATTCTTCACTAATCTAAGATTTTCCATTTAATTTTTAACAACATGTATAAAGCAATGCCACTTTCCGCAAACCCATGTTAACGTGGATGAGAAATGCCATTTTCGCGATCATTGCGCAATGATTCCAAGCGGAATTACGCATCCGTCATTTGACCAACATGTATAAAGCAATGCCACTTTCCGCAAACCCATGTTAACGTGGATGCGAAATAACATTTCCGCTCTGTGACGCATATTCTGTAGAGCGCAAGAAACATCATTCCAATTTCATGTATCACTAATGTAAAATCAGATATCTAAACATCATATGTAGTGTATGTTGTGAGATCTGTATAGGTTTAGTATCTGACTAAATACACATTTTGGATTTTTAACATTATAAATATTATATGAAGTTGGATAATTACCTGGTTCAGATTCTCTATCGGGTCCTCCCAGGCCACCGGACGGAGAAGCATCTGCCCTGTCCCCCGCGTCAGGACTTTCAGATCCCGCAGCTGGGAGGGAAGAAGAGGAGGCCGAGGATGGCGAGGATCTAAATCTTTTGGGGACCCGGAGATTGAGGAGCTCGCATAAAGTCACCTCATAAGGGAGTAGGTACAGTTTCCGCGGGGCCTTTCTTTGGCCCCCTCTTTTACGGGCTTGTACCCAGTCCCTTATGAGGTTGACTTTTTTCGATAAACGCAACCTCATATCTCCGAATCTCCTCATGATCTGATCCTGGGTCCTCTGGACGTCACACACCAATCTAACCGCATTGGTGATAGACTCCCAGAGGGCCTTCTTAACAGGCACATCTGTCGAGCTCCTCTTGTTCCCAAACAGCTGGGGATAAAAGTCCTTGACGGCGTGGACCAGTGCAGCGCTCTCCTCCTTGGTGAACCTGGGAACTGACATGCCTGCTGGGTTGTCTTCTCAAATATATATATATATATAAAAATATATCTAGTACGCCTGCAGGCATTAGAGAACTGACAAAGATGGCAACGTGTAATGGACTTTTATATGGTGAAGTAAACATGAGATGCACCATGGGACAATTTATCTGTACATCTGATTGGATAAAAGTTTGAAATATTGTTATAATGTCTGTGAGACCATCCTGACTCAAGTTGTGTTTGTGTGATGAACTCTGATTGGCCGTTCCTTAATGTTTCATATCTTAGTAACTTCCTTACACATACCGCTTGGTGGTGCTGTAACTTCATTTTTCATGGAGACTTATTTGTAACTCATGGGCCTGTCATGCGGATATGTGTGACGCAGATTTAATATCCGTGATCCGTGAAATATTAATGATTAAATACTCTTTAAAATCTAATCCTGTCACATTATTAATGTTGTAGACATTTCTCGGTTTAATAACGGTCTGTTTCTTTAATACAAATACACATTTAATATTGTATGTCTTTATTGTTCTTTAAATAAATTTATTGTGAAGTATTGACATTGCTCTATTAAATGTATTTATAATGCACATTGATTGTGTGCTATTGCGTGACATTACACTAATGTTTAAATATGCTAATCTGGTGTTTGAAGATGCGTTTCCCACGCAATATTTATTAATGTTAAAATTCCGGGAAGAATGTCAGTAACTTTGATAATCTGTTTATAAATGTTAAACTACAGCTTTGTTATTCGCAAATAAACCTCGAGCTTGTATTTCTCTGAAGTGCTCATATATGTTATTGTGCAATGGCGTCTTTAGTTTTAAAGAGACATTACAAACAATTGTATCAAATGATCTGTAGAGATATAAGATTGTTTAGACTTTAAAATGTAAATCATTTTCTCTTAGTATTTATATATCCTCAACATAAGAAATTTAAATGCACATGGTTGAGCCAATCACATAAGGCATCTCTGTGCATCCACCAATCTTCATCTACTGAGCCTATCTCGATATGCTTTTCAAGCAAAGTATGTCAAGATAGGAAGAGAAGTAAATACACTATTTCAAGCTCTTAAAGGGACACTGTCCAAACAAATTTACCATTGGTGATTGAGCATGAAATGTTAATCAACTTTATTATTTAATACGATTATCAAATGTTAAGTTATCTTGTTATGTTTCTTTGAAAATCAATAATGATATTTTATATTACGGACAATTGTTTAATAAAAACCTGGGTTGTCCTTGACGATTGTTGCATCAATTATTCCAAACAATCAAGTTCTGTCCAGAGTACTGAAGCAAATAAATTAGCTATTTACTGCCTTATTTCTAAAGTAATGATAGCAACATCACAATGAGCATTCATAATATGAGACAAGTTTTAAAGTTGATTAAAATAGAATACTCATTCAGAATGTATAAATCATTGTTTTTTTAAATGGCTACCTAAAAGTATATTTTGAGTTCATGTCCCTTTAAATAAACATTTCACAATAATGCTTAATATATCATAAACCTAGGCACCTTCCTTTTGCTAAATGAGTCTAACATATGAGTAAAGCAAATTTAGATTAACTTCTAGATTGTTTTACACACTGACTGAAATATATTTATTAAATGAGGTATTTTTTAGCCTTCAGCGTAGAGGGACATTAAGCTATATGTTATGTATGCATTTTGTATCATAATCTTATATTTGACCAACTTAATATGTTTTGTTATTCAATCATTATATTGTAATTATATATATTCGTGGATTAAATACATCTCTACATAGGCTATTTTGATGCTGATTGTTGTTTGCATATAGATGCCTTATATCATTGACTAAGATATGTGCATTTATTTTTATTTTAACAAGTATATTTAAAGACTGAATGTAATTCTATAGTACATTCTAAATATGTTTAAATTCTTGTATGATATTTGTAACAATGTATACAAAATATACATTTTGAATGACCCCTTTAAGGACCCAAACATATTGTATTTTGATTTAACATTGACAAAATAAACTAAAGGGGAAATTACATTCTATATAGATATTTGATGTCTAACCCAAGAGGTAAGATTGTAATAAATACATAATATTACTAAGTATAGTTAAATGACTCCACTAGAAAATTACATAGATTAACCTGGCATCCAATAACTAATTATTAAAAATTATAAAGTTAAATGACCTACCATTTATAAATGTAATAATTGTAAAATATTTTCTAATAATGTTTTGAGATACCTAAGGAAGATACATGATCTTATACAATTCTTTTTACATTCAACAACACTGTCACTTTCATGTAATTGAACCACTTCACCTTATTAAATGTTAAAACAATCATAATATTAATACATATCCTAAATATTTTTAATATATCCTTTTTCAATATAAAAGCATTGAAGAATATGACTCCCCAATTAATGTTAAAATATATCTTTTAATATTCTCTGAAGAATTTTATTTTCTACTATTAATGCATTATTTTCTCTTATGCATGTGCTTGTCAAATAGCCAACTACCAGTCATGGGAGTCCAAGTTTTATTTATTTACAGATTATATTGATATATATTAGAATCTGCTAAAAAAAAATATATATTTAATAGAAAATAATTAAATATTCCATGAAGTCATCAGATGCCAATCTGAAATGACAAATAATAAAAATGGAACAAAGTTAATACACACGTTGTAAAATATTCATAAAATACATTTAAAATCATATGGTGTCTATGCTCTAACTTTGATCAACATTTTTTAAAGATAATCATTACATTCATTTTAAATTAATGAAATACATACACCATTATATTGTTGATTAAAAATAATATTTAAATTTCAAAAATTAAATTTATACATAATAATGTATATCACATGTAAACAATATATGTATGCTGAACATAAATGTAATATTTCATGTCCATTCAAATACCTCTATATCAACTATAATATGTATTCCTTTTTCTGATTGTGATCCCTAAATATCTAATTAAGAACTAAATATGACTAATGTATGTAAGCTACTAATATTCTACAGTCTTCACTAGCATGCATTGGTACACCAACCTGGACAATGCATGGTCTTTGAATGTCAATTCAGGGGTAAACAGTTGATCTTCAATAGGTGTCTTATTCATCAGTTCATTAAATAGAGGACTGGGAAATACCATCTAAAAAAGTACAATCATCTAAGTGTCTGATTGTGATCCCTAAATATCTAATTAAGAACTAAATATGACTAATGTATGTAAGCTACTAATATTCTACAGTCTTCACTAGCATGCATTGGTACACCAACCTGGACAATGCATGGTCTTTGAAAGTCAATTCAGGGGTAAACAGTTGATCTTCAATAGGTGTCTTATTCATCAGTTCATTAAATAGAGGACTGGGAAATACCATCTAAAAAAGTAAAATCATCTAAGTGTCTGATTGTGATCCCTAAATATCTAATTAAGAACTAAATATGACTAATGTATGTAAGCTACTAATATTCTACAGTCTTCACTAGCATGCATTGGTACACCAACCTGGACAATGCATGGTCTTTGAAAGTCAATTCAGGGGTAAACAGTTGATCTTCAATAGGTGTCTTATTCATCAGTTCATTAAATAGAGGACTGGGAAATACCATCTAAAAAAGTAAAATCATCTAAGTGTCTGATTGTGATCCCTAAATATCTAATTAAGAACTAAATATGACTAATGTATGTAAGCTAATAATATTCTACAGTCTTCACTAGCATGCATTGGTACACCAACCTGGACAATGCATGGTCTTTGAAAGTCAATTCAGGGGTAAACAGTTGATCTTCAATAGGTGTCTTATTCATCAGTTCATTAAATAGAGGACTGGGAAATACCATCTAAAAAAGTACAATCATCTAAGTGTCTGATTGTGATCCCTAAATATCTAATTAAGAACTAAATATGACTAATGTATGTAAGCTACTAATATTCTACAGTCTTCACTAGCATGCATTGGTACACCAACCTGGACAATGCATGGTCTTTGAATGTCAATTCAGGGGTAAACAGTTGATCTTCAATAGGTGTCTTATTCATCAGTTCATTAAATAGAGGACTGGGAAATACCATCTACAAAATAGAAAATCATCTAAGTGTCTCCAATAGGATGTCTCCACAGCCTTATTCTATCAAATAGTTTGCACTTACCATGTGAACATGTCTTTGTATGGTTTTCAAGGTCAGCAGAATTTAAATATGCCAGACATGATACCATTGGTATACTTCAATTTCAATCTTGGCTTTTTCCCCACTGTCAGTCTTGGAAATCTTCACTGTCAGGCTTCAAATTGTTCCCTTTCAGTCTTTATATTAAGTCATCTCCCTAATGTAAGAAATTATATATAAAGATTTCATACAAGTGTGTGAATCAGTTCTGTACCCCTCTCCCACCCCCCATTTCATAATAAATATCTATCACTAGCTTACTAAGCCTGTGTATGAACCTGTGTTATTTTCTATCAAGTGTGAAGATGAGTCATATTGAGCAGAACAAACCTCTGTGTGACATTGAACCATAGTCATTCTAGAGTATCCCTTTCTGATTATGTACATAAGTAATGTGTAAACAAAGTTATATTTTTAAAAATGTATGCCATATTATGTATTTGTGTACAAATCATGCCAGCAACAGTCCATACATTTCTACTTACCATCTGATGTCCTCTATAAAAACCAGGTGGCAAAGACTCGCTATAGGACCCAATGCCCAGAGCATCACCTATATTATGAGAAATAAATATTATTATAACATTTTATCAATACTAACATGTTTGCACAATTCTCTACTTGTCATTTCCCTAGAGTTCACATCTATTGAAAATACTCCAGTGTAACTTCTATTATTTACCGTCTAAAGTGGCGGTTGATGACGTCTGCTCTGACATCAAGTCCCTCGTCCTGGAATTCCCCCTCTAGAACAGGATCATCCTCCTCATCTCTGAGGAGGTCTCTGTCCACCGGGACGGCCTGCAGCATCCCAGCCCGCTGTGCAATATTATGCAGGACGCTACAGGCTACAACGATCTTAGCCACCTTCTTTGGGTTGTACTGGAGTGCTCCTCCAGAACGGTCCAGGCACCTGAATCTCATCTTCAGGAGCCTGAACATCCTTTCAACCACCGCCCTGGTTCTCTTATGAGCCCTATTGTAGCGCTCCTCAGACACATCAGTTGGGCTACGCAAGGGGGTAATGAGCCAAGGCCGGCTCATGTACCCAGAATCACCTATAAATTTAGAACAGAACATAATTCAAACAGAATACTTAAACTAGTATATTGTTGTATAAATATATTTTTTAAAAACCATAATCCATATTAAAAGTTGTCAGAAACATAAAAAAAAAAAAAAAATTATATATAAATCTGTATCTAGCCATTTCATCGAAGACATGCTACATATGCGTATTTCTCCTAAACCAAACCTTGTGTAAAATGCTAACTACATGTTTACATTGCATTCTCTATATGAACACTTAAGGTAAGACATGCTACATATCTGCATTTCAATAAAACTAGACATTAGCAGAAAAAGACAATGACAGGGTTAAATTGCATGAGATAATATCTTGCCATTTCATCTAAGACATGCTACATATGCGTATTTCTCCTAAACCAAACCTTGTGTAAAATGCTAACTACATGTTTACATTGCATTCTCTATATGAACACTTAAGGTAAGACATGCTACATATCTGCATTTCAATAAAACTAGACATTAGCTGAAAAAGACAATGACAGGGTTAAATTGCATGAGATAATATCTTGCCATTTCATCTAAGACATGCTACATATGCGTATTTCTCCTAAACCAAACCTTGTGTAAAATGCTAACTACATGTTTACATTGCATTCTCTATATGAACACTTAAGGTAAGACATGCTACATATCTGCATTTCAATAAAACTAGACATTAGCTGTAAAAGACAATGACAGGGTTAAATTGCATGAGATAATATCTTGCCATTTCATCTAAGACATGCTACATATGCGTATTTCTCCTAAACCAAACCTTGTGTAAAATGCTAACTACATGTTTACATTGCATTCTCTATATGAACACTTAAGGTAAGACATGCTACATATCTGCATTTCAATAAAAATAGACATTAGCAGAAAAAGACAATGACAGGGTTAAATTGCATGAGATAATATCTTGCCATTTCATCTAA
Organism: Bombina bombina; assembly: GCF_027579735.1. Classification (NCBI taxonomy): domain Eukaryota; kingdom Metazoa; phylum Chordata; class Amphibia; order Anura; family Bombinatoridae; genus Bombina; species Bombina bombina. The sequence continues at coordinate 308,694,034 of NC_069505.1, read as the reverse complement.
GACATGCTACATATGCGTATTTCTCCTAAAACAAACCTTGTGTAAAATGCTAACTACATGTTTACATTGCATTCTCTATATGAACACTTAAGGTAAGACATGCTACATATCTGCATTTCAATAAAAATAGACATTAGCGTCGGTAAATAACAAATGGTTAAATTTAATCCTATAGCTGAACATGACGCTAACAGTTAAAAAATACAGGGGCAATTGTCAAAATAATTAACCATGTTGTGCACAAATACTCACCAACGAGATAACCAGGGGGCATTTGTCTTTCCTCAAACTGTCTCCACAGGGACGACAGAGAGAGGATGCGGGCATCATGACAAGCACCTCCAAAATTCGCATACACATGCATAATCCTCATCCGTGCGTCACAAACATACTGCACGTTGAGGCTATGAAAATGTTTGCGATTTCTGAAGGGCAAGTCATCAATTGGAGCACGCAGCGCAATGTGGGTACAATCAATGGCTCCCAAGACATTGGGCAATTGAGCAATATCAAAGAATTCCCGCTTCAGGCGCCTCCAATCACCATCATTCTGTGGGAATCCTATGTATTGCTTACTGATACGTACCATGGCGTCCAGAAAGTTATCAAACACCCCAGAGAATGTACCTTGAGCCAGGCCATGCATGTACAGTTCTCCGGATTGAAAACTCCCTGAGGCCAGGACGTATAGACAGCTTAGCATCTTACTCATGGGGGGAACAGCAGTCCTTATTTGTATACGTGGCTCCAAATGAGGTTTAAGAAGATCGTAAAGGCCAATGAGCTGTTCGCGATCGAGCCGATACTTATCAAAAACCTCAAAGTCACTCATGTTTTCCAAGGTGGGTCTCACCCTGTAGACACGAGGACCTCGAACCAGACGACCCCTTCGTCTCGGTCTGAGCCGCCGAGGCTGCCTGATTCGACCAACAGCTAGTTCGCCAATAGCACCACCAGCAGCGTCTACCATGTCATCGTCATCCATCTTTCAAAACAGCGTAACAAGGTAAGCACTTGATCTGATGTGGATCACAAGTGATGCATTGGCCATGTTGTTTGGGGGATTTATAGTACAATTAGTCCAATGGTAGTGAGTTTGTAATGATTGCTGATTGTATTCACCTGTTTGTATGTGAGCGGCGCGAATGCTTTCACAGTGGGCGTTTATTTGTTGTTTGCTGAAATGTTAGTTTCAAACAATGATTCTCAATGTGAAAGTGTCAAATATCACACATACAGTGCATGTTTGTAATGTTTGATCATATGCGTAATCAATATTTCCTAAACGCGATGTTATAGTAACAAGCACACGTCCAGGCTAACATGAATGAAAGTGCATAGTTGTGTATAATGTGCATCGAATGTGATCGATCAATGTTGCTGCAATATTGTTTGTAAATGATAAAGGAACATCTGCCATCTGTAGGATTGTATATATAAGTGATTGCCGAGCTGTCAATATTGTATGCGTCCCTTTAAAATCGCAATAATAATTCCGAACTTCCCGTCTGCCATCTGTAGTATCGTATATATAAGTGATTGCCGAGCTGTCAATATTGTATGCGTCCCTTTAAAATCGCAATAATAATTCAGAACTTCCCGTCTGTCATCTGTAGTATTATATATATAAGTGATTGCCGAGCTGTCAATATTGTATGCGTCCCTTTAAAATCGCAATAATAATTCAGAACTTCCCGTCTGTCATCTGTAGTATTATATATATAAGTGATTGCCGAGCTGTCAATATTGTATGCGTCCCTTTAAAATCGCAATAATAATTCAGAACTTCCCGTCTGTCATCTGTAGTATTATATATATAAGTGATTGCCGAGCTGTCAATATTGTACGCGTCCCTTTAAAATCGCAATAATAATTCAGAACTTCCCGTCTGTCATCTGTAGTATTATATATATAAGTGATTGCCGAGCTGTCAATATTGTACGCGTCCCTTTAAAATCGCAATAATAATTCAGAACTTCCCGTCTGTCATCTGTAGTATTATATATATAAGTGATTGCCGAGCTGTCAATATTGTACGCGTCCCTTTCAAATCGCACTAATACTGAATAACTTCCGGCTGTCATCTGTAGTATTGTATATATAAGTGATTGCCGAGCTGTCAATATTGTACGCGTCCCTTTAAAATCGCAATAATAATTCAGAACTTCCCGTCTGCCATCTGTAGTATTGTATATATAAGTGATTGCCGAGCTGTCAATATTGTATGCGTCCCTTTCAAATCGCACTAATACTGAATAACTTCCGGCTGTCATCTGTAGTATTGTGTATATAAGTGATTGCCGAGATGTGAATATTGTACGCGTCCCTTTCAAATCGCACTAATACTGAATAACTTCCGGCTGTCATCTGTAGTATTATATATATAAGTGATTTTCGATCTGACGATATTGTATGCGTCCCATAAAAATTGCACGAATACTGAATAACTTCCGGCTGTCATCTGTAGTATTATATATATAATTGATGTGCGATCTGACAATATTTCTGAATTGTCCCATTGAAATCTCCATAATAATGCTGTTCAAAAGTGTGTTTTACGTATATGTTGTATTGTAGTATTGAGTGTTAAAGTTCCTAAAGGGGCGGTACAGTGGTGAATCTGTGATGTGTATGGTTGAATCTTCTAATGACGTCATGATATTATTAACCTGCCTATGTAGTTGTGAAATCCTCATTGTGTTGTTGTATTGTGCTACATTGTTATTGTGTGCTGAATAAAATCTAAATGTGTGCTTTGTGGTTGCGTGATGGGTGATGCGTGTTATGTACATGTACGTATATATTGTGATTGTGTCCCACATATGCTGACTTCTATATAGCGGTCTGGCATTGTTGTTCCTTCCCATAAAGTGACATCTGTAATCTGGTGTAATGATGTTCTTGTTGTACGTAATTCCTAATGGTTTCTGGTGATGGAATCATGATGTTAAAAGTACAGTAAAATCCATATGTTGTGTTTTGTGATTCCTCGAGAGAATGTAATGTGTTTTTCCCCCATCATTTGAATGCACATGTATGATTGAATGTTAAAAGTAATGTATGTGCATCCATGAGTGATCATGTGTTAAGCCTATGTAGATATGCAGTTGCTGCAAGCATATGAGTTGAATAACAGAAATGCAATAATAAAGGTAAATGAGAGATGTTTCCCATTGTGTAGTGTTTGTGAATCCAGAAATGTGTATTGAATTTTATTTTAATTGTAAATGTAATTTTATTGAAATAATAATGTGTTACTAGTGATGGGGATTTGTAGTTGATGTAATCTAAAACTGTTAAAAATATTTATGGTGTGGTGAATATTTAATATTAAAAAACATAAATCCACCATAGGGAAATAGTCATTTCTTGATCTATTTATCATAGCTGGGTCTAACGCATAAAAGCATGTATTTTCTAGCGCTGGTATTTGGAGTTTTTCAGTCTACGCTATTTGCGTGCGTTAGGGAAATGAGGGTTTCGCGTGCACGAGCACGTCTTCCCAATAGAAGTCAATGGAGGCTCCAAAGATTTCTATATTTTTTTTTCTAAGACTGGTTTTCCTCGTAAAGTGAGTGACGTCATGAGCTTGTGTGAAAAAGTAACTAAATCGTGTTCTTTTTGTAATAAATAAATATTTTGTGTATGTAATGTGTTGTATATTGTTTGTATGCATCGATGTGTGTATGTTTGTGATAATGTTATTCGTTAGATGTAGGTATATGAGGGTCTTTTCCCGTATGTCCATGTAAGTCAATGGGAAAATGGATTTGTGTGGATTTTTTTCAAACACCCGAGATCTCGCAACTTTAATCCTTTGTATTTTAATGAAAAAATAACAAATACGAAAAATAAAGATAGTGTTGTGTTTGTATGAGTGTAAGTGTACTTTGTGTAATATTTGTTTTGTGATTCGTGGATGTTTTTTTGTGCGGTATATGTTTACTACTGGGTCTGAGGTGGCGGTAGAAAGTTGAGCGTTAGGTGTATTTTGAGTCGCGGTAAATAAACTCTAAATACCGGAGTGCGTAAAAAACCCGCGTTAGGAGCCTCTAACGCTGGTTTTGACGGCTACCGCCGAACTCTAAATCTAGGCCTTAGTTAGCTATTAATGGTATCACCTGTATATCGCTTTTGTTATTTTCTTACAAAAGGATCTTTACTTTTTTTAATACAATGCTTACCACAGTACTGCCCTTTTTTCTGCATGTTCTTTTAAAGAAAATAATTTGTTTTAAAAAATATATATTTTCTAACAAAAGAGAACATTTTATTTTTACTCTGCAAAATTCATTTGGCTCATCTTGTGACTATTCATCATAATACATCACTGACCTCAGTCCCTTTGTCACTTTAAACTATCATTTTTATTCAGCTTTCCCACTTTTCCTATAATTCATTTAAGCTCCCAATCTCCACAGGCTTTCATATCTAGCACTCACCATATTTAGCACTGGGTTATGCTGGTACCCTTTGTTTTACTATTCATAGTCTTGTAGCCATTGTCACCTAATACTTTCCTGTGCTGGTGTTCCAGAAGTGATTCAAAGGTTTTTGTGACAGACCTGCTGTAATCTAGCAACCCAGTCATCTAGAGCTCTGAGATATTTTAGTTTGTAGGATCAATAGAATTTTACATCACAATATGCAGCTGCTTGTCAGAGATATCCGCCTTATTAGTTCTATTAACAAGATAATAAAGTCAAAATTAAACCTTCATGCTTCAGATAGGGCATGCAATATTAAACAACTTTCTAATTTACTTTTATCATCAAATTTGCTTTGGCCTCTTGTCATTCTTAGTTGAAAGCGAAACCTAGCTAGGCCCATATGCTAATTTCTAAGCCCTTGAAGGCCACCTGTTATCTGAATGCATTTGACAGTTTTTCACAGCAAGAGGGCGTTAGTTCAAGTGTTTCATATAGATAACATTGTGCTCATGCATGTGGAGTTATTTAAGAGTAAGCACTAATTGCCTGAAATGCAAGTCTGTCAAAAGATCTGAGATAAAGAGGCAGCCTGCAGAAGCTTAGATCAAAAGTATCTACAGAGGTAAAAAGTATATTTTTATAACAGTGTTGGTTATGCAAAACTAGGGAATGGTAAATAAAGGGATTATCTATCTTTTTAAACAATAACACTTGTGGTGTTTACTATCCCTTTAAACAATTGTGGATATGCTGTTCTGGATTTAAAATTTATTATGAAGCGTCCATATATCGTTTTCAGTTTCCATAATGTACCCTATTACTTTTCTGCCTAACACAACTTTGGCTTGAAATCAGGAGCTAGCATTGTAGATTTACACAGTAGAACCTGATGGTGTAAAACCTTCTGAATTGGTTGGTTAAGTCTATTATTTCTAGCCTGAAAAAAAAGTTAGATTCTAAAATCAAGGTCTAAAACCTTATAAGCACAGAGTGACTGTTTTTTTTCTCAGCACTCAATGACACCATGTTAAACTCATTACAACTGAAAGCAATTCATTTCTTACTATCTGATTTTAGAGTCCATAAAAATGGCAAACTCTAAGCTTAAACGTCTAAAGAAATATATTTCTGGGAAATTAGGGTTTTTGACTCCAAAGTACAGATGTTACAACTGGATAACGCGTTTAAGCACAAAAGTGAGACAAAATTATTTCTCCAAATTTAGTTGCCAAAAGTCCCCCCCCCAAACTAATAATTCACTATTTGTATTGTAAGCTAGGGAGTTATGAAATCAACAACTTTAAATATCAAAATAATATTTACTGTCTTGCGCCTAGGGTTGCCACTGAGCTGGTATTTCTCTAACATGGCCAGCAATTTAAAGGGCTATAATAGGCAAGAAATTATATGCTCTAATTTGTCAACCCCGCACTACTGTGTGTTTAAGCAACTCAAATGGCTTAAACACACAGTAGAAGTATTGCTCAGGACCCACAGAGCACTGCTGGTCCTGAGCGGAATACATAGCTGATCCAATCAGCAGCCCTAGTTGTACTACTTAGATGTGTAATTATAGCTGCTGATAGGATCAGCGGTGGGTTCCCCTCTGGACCAGCAGTTCTATGTGGGTCCTGAAGGGTACTTCTACTGTGTGTTTAACCCGTTTGCAGAGGTTAAACACAAAGTAGTGTAGGTTCAATAGTCTTAACACATTAGAGCCTATTATTTTACGACTATTACGTCCCTTTAAAGATACTATATTCCTGTCTGAGTTTGCAGGAATCTTAGAGCTTTTGCTAATCTCTCAGGGATGCTAAGATATTTTTAGAAGGTTTATGACTTCTAGATAAAAGCGTGAAAAGCTTATTCTTACATTTTTATATTGATATTGAATTAAAATGCTGTACCTAAAAGATGAGAAAAGACAAAATATGGTCCTTGAAGGATGCAAGAATGTACATTGCTGCTTCTTCAACAAGAGGATGAAGAATATTAGATAATAGAAATTGGAAAGTTGTTTAAAATTGTATTATCTATCTGAACCATGAATGAAAAGGTTTGAGTTTCATGTCCCTTTAAACTTCCATGGATCATGTAGAGCATACAATTTTTCATTCCACCTTTGTTATCAAATTTACTTTGTTCTGTTGGTATTGTTTGTAAAAAAGCGTACCACGGAAGTAACATGTTAATGCACAGTTAAAGGGACAGTCTACTCCAGATTTTTTTATTGTTTAAAAAGATAGAAAAAATTCCTTTATTACCCATTCCCCAGTTTTGCATAACCAACAAGGTTATATTAATATACTTTTTACCTCTGTAATTACCTTGTATCTAAACCTCTGCAGACTGCCCCCTTATTTAATTTCTTTTGACAAAATTGCATTTTAGCTAATCAGTGCCCTCTCATAAGTAACTCCAGGGATTGTGAGCACACAGTTATCTATATGGTACACATAAACTATTGCCCTCTAGCTGTGAAAAACTGTCAAAGGCATTCAGATAAGGGGCTGCTTTTAAGAGCTTAGAAATTAGCAAATGAGCATAGGTTTAGCTTTCAACAATGAATACCAAGAGAACGAAGCAAATTTGATGATAAAAATGAATTGGAAAGTTGTTTAGAATTGCATGCCCTATCTGAATCATGGAATTTTAATTTTGACTAGACTGTCCCTTTAATAATAATTTGCTGATTTTAACAGAGTGAAAACAAATAAAATAGTAAGTAAAAGGTTTAGGCAATATTACAGTTGATTTATTAGTGATTTATTTGTAATGTCTCAGATCCTTAATTGTCTAAATTAACCTATTAGGCATAAGCTGTGTTTAGTGGTGGCAGTTCCAGAGCTAAAAGTGATGGTAAACTCTCCCCTTTTTAAAAACAGATCCGGAATGTCAGTGATATTTTAGATGGCGTTTAATTCATCAGATGTAATGAAGATGCACTATAAGTTACTTTTAAATATAGATATGAAATTCAAAATCCTTGCACTCCCCCGCCCAATTCAAAAGTCAGTTTGTCTGTGAGCTAACAGTTTGAATTGTTGTCCAACCAGCGCTCTAGCTACAACAAAAGTGCCATATGGGGAGAGCCCGGATTGGATAACAATTCAAACTGTTAGCTCACAGAAAAAATTACTTTTGAGGTAGGCGGGGAGCACAAGGAATGGTTTTGTACATACAAATACAAAACCAGGACTTTTGGGGAGTCATGATTCTTTAGTGATTCTGATGCCTAGAGTATTCTGGCACGTTGGACCTCTCTCATTTGCAGATGTCGCCCCCTTTTGATGTTTTTAAGGGATGCAGAAGATTAAGAGGAGGAGCCAAAGACTTCCTTTATTGATAAAGAGTTCATTATCAGGGTCCTGTGTTCCAGAGCTTTGGCTTATCGAGGTGACCAGTAAGCTGGATTGCTGCCAACTACCCAGTCTGCTCCTAATAGCACTGTCTGAGTGCTCCTCTCAAATGTGAGTACCCTGAGTGGGGTTTTTATTATAATTACTATATTATACTACTGGCACACACAGGCGCCCCTTTTGTTTGCTTATCCAGATTTTGGGATCCTATTTTCCGGTTATCCAAGACTGAACAGTGAGCTGGGTTGCTGTCTGAGTGCTCCTCACAAATGTGAGTACCCTGATTAGGGCCATATCTGGGTTTTATTCATTGTGTTATTGGTACACACTTGCGCCTCTCTTGCTCCCTAAATGCTTTATGTTTGCATTTTCCACTGCCCATGATGAAGAAATGGAAGTTTAAGGGACAGTAAATTAGTCAGCAAGTCAATTTTAAACTTTCCAATTATTTTTTTTTATCAAATTCTCTTAGCTCTCTTGGTATCTTTAGTAGAAGAATAAACCTATGTGGGCTAATAGGACCTTAGGAGTGTGCACTGCCTTTATCACTAGTGATGTCGCAAACCTAAAAATTTTGGTTCGCGAATGGCGGACGCGAACTTCCGCAACTGTTCGCGAACAGGCGAACCGGGCGAACAGCCATAGACTTCAATAGGCAGGCAAACTTTAAAACCTACAGGGACTCTTTCTGGCCACAATAGTGATGGAAAAGTTGTTTCAAGGGGACTAACACCTGGACTGTGGCATGCCGGAGGGGGATCCATGGCAAAACTCCCATGGAAAATTACATAGTTGATGCAGAGTCTGGTTTTAATTAATAAAGGGCATAAATCACCTAACATTCCTAAATTGTTTGGAGTAACGTGCTTTAAAACATTCAGTATGATGTTGTATCGATCAGGTAGTGTAAGGGTTACGCCCGCATCACAGTGACAGACCAAACTCCCCGTTTAAAGGGACAGTCTACACCAGAATTTTTATTGTTTTAAAAGATAGATAATCCCTTTATTACCCATTTCCCAGTTTTGCATAACTAACACATTTATAATAATATACTTTTAACCTCTGTGATTATCTTGTATCTAAGCCTCTACAAACTACCCTTTTTTTCAGTTCTTTTGACAGACTTGCAGTCTAGCCATTCAGTGCCTGCTCCCAGATAACTTCTCGTGCACGAGCACAGTGTTATCTATATGAAATACGTTAACTAACACCCTCTAGTGGTGAAAAACTGTTAAAATGCAATCTGAAAGAGGTGGGCTTCAAGGTCTAAGAAATTAGCATATGAACTTCCTAGGTTAAGCTTTCAACTAAGAATACCAGGAGAACAAAGCAAAATTGGTGATAAAAGTAAATTGGAAAATTGTTTAAAATTACATGCTCTATCTGAATCATGAAAGTTTATTTTGGCCTAGACTGTCCCTTTAACGCACCGCAAACAACCGCAAACTCCCCATTTGCACAAGGTTGGATACCAAGCTAGCCATGTCCCGCTCCTTGTCCTCACTGATGTCATTGAAGGTCTCTTCCTCCACCCAGCCACGTACAACACCAAGGGTCCCCGAAAGGTTACAACAAGCCCCCTGGGACGCCTGCTGTGTTTGGTCTTCCACCTCCTCAAAGCCACCTTCCTACTCTGACTCCTCTTCTTCAGACTCCTCTCTCTGTGTTGCCTCTCTCTGCATTATTATAAGTTGTGTTAAGTAGTACTATTCCTATCAGTTTAATCCCTGTTACGTCCCCTATCAGGGGACGTGTATATGGCATGGATTTTAGGAACCGGGAGATGGGAAAAGATGCTTGGTCGGTCCTCCTACTTCAAATTTGGGGCACTGCGCGTGCAATCTACTGTTCCACTAGATACGAGTGGTGTGTTAAGTAGTACTATTCTTAGCAGTTTAATCCCTGTTACGTCCCCTATCAGGGGACGTGTATATGGCATGGATTTTAGGAACCGGGAGATGGAAAAAGATGCTTGGTCGGTCCGGCCACGAGATAGATAGATTTGATAGATAGATAGATACATACATAGATTAGATAGATAGATCAATAGATTTGATAGATAAATAGATAGATTTGATAGATAGATAATTTCCCAGACAGAGAATTACAAGACGTGCGGTCCTGGACCCATGGTAAGGTTCCCAGAGGCAGTTGCGGCGCCTAAGGCCCTAATTAGAACAGAGCACTCTGGAACGTATCTGCCCTCTGCCGAAATCTGAACATTCTTTAGCTTTCTGTCTGTCGGCCAATGTCCATCTGCCAAATGTCCGTCTGCCAAATGTCCGTCTGCCAAATGTCCTTCTGCATTTTGTCAGAGCACCGCGTGCAATCTACTGTGCCACCAGATATGAGTGGTGTGTTAAGTAGTACTATTCTTATCAGTTTAATTCCTGTTACGTCCCCTATCAGGGTACGTGTATATTCCATGGATTTTAGGAACCGGGAGATGTAAAAAGATGCTTGTTCGGTCCGGCCACGAGATAGATAGATTTGATAGATAGATCAATAGATACATTTGATAGATTTGATAGATAGATAGATAGATAGATTTGATAGATAAATAGATAGATTTGATAGATAGATAATTTCCCAGACAGAGAATTACAAGACGTGCGGTCTGGGACCCATGGTAAGGTTCCCAGAGGCAGTTGCGGCGCCAGGGGGCGTGTATATGGCATGGATTTTAGGAACCAGGAGATGGAAAAAGATGCTTGGTCGGTCCTCCTACTTCAAATTTGGGGCACTGCGCGTGCAATCAACTGTGCCACCAGATATGAGTGGTGTGTTAAGTAGTACTATTCTTATCAGTTTAATACCTGTTACGCCCCCTATCAGGGTACGTGTATATGGCATTGATTTTAGGAACCGGGAGATGGAAAAAGATGCTTGGTCGTTCCGGCCACGAGATAGATAGATTTGATAGATAGATAGATGATAGATGGATACATAAATTAGATAGATAGATCAATAGATACATTTGATAGATTCGATAGATAGATACATTTGATAGATAAATAGATAGATTTGATAGATAATTTCCCAGACAGAGAATTACAAGACATGCGGTCTGGGATCCATGGTAAGGTTCCCAGAGGCAGTTGCGGCACCCGAAGATCTGAACAGAGCACTCTGGAACGTATCTGCCCTCGGTCGAAATCGGAACATTCTTTAGCTTTCTGTCTGTCGGCCAAGTGTCCGTCTGCCAAATGTCCGTCTGCCAATTGTCCTTCTGCATTTTTTCAAAGCACCGCGTGCAATCTACTGTGCCACCAGATATGAGTGGTGTGTTAAGTAGTACTATTCTTATCAGTTTAATCCCTGTTACGTCCCCTATCAGGGTACGGGTATATGGCATGGATTTTAGGAATCGGGAGATGGAAAAAGATGCTTGGTCGGTCCGGCCACGAGATAGATTTGATAGATAGATACATAGAATAGATAGATAGATCAATAGATGCAATAGATACATTTGATAGATACGATAGATAGATTTGATAGATAAATAGATAGATTTGATAGATAGATAGATAATTTCCCAGACAGAGAATTACAAGACGTGCGGTCTGGGACCCATGGTAAGGTTACTTCCTTTTGCACAATCGAGTACAGGTTGGGGATTGCCTTTTGTGCAAAGAAATTTCGGCTGGGTACCTTCCAGTGCGGTATCCCCTATCAAGGGATGTGTATATGGCATGGATTTTAGGAACCGGGAGATGGAAAAAGATGCTTGGTCGGTCCTTCTACTTCAAATTTGGGGCATTGCGCGTGCAATCTAATGTGCCACCAGATAGGAGTGGTGTGTTAAGTAGTACTATTCCTATCAGTTTAATCCCTGTTAAGTGCCTTTTTTTTTGTTTGGTTTTTGAAGCCACTGTGCAGCACCAGACGCCAGAAAAATTTGGCATGTACACATGCCTGAAAAATTAGGTATTGTTGCAGCTGCTGCTGTAGCAGCAGCCAGAAAAATTGATGTTTGTTTCCCAGGCAGAAAGTGCCCTAAAACATTGCGGCTTGAACCCTAGTTGGTGGCGGATAAGTCACGCAAGTCATCCGGCATTCGAAGATAAAATACAGCAGCATGTGGACCATTTTTAGCCCAAGGCAGCTCATCTCATCAGGCCTTTTTTACTCGAATGTATCGCCCAATGTCAGTCCCTTCGGGATCCATCCCTCATTCATCTTAATAAAGGTGAGGTAATCTAGACTTTTTTGACCTAGGCGACTTCTCTTCTCAGTGACAATACCTCCTGCTGCACTGAAGGTCCTTTCTGACAGGATACTTGAAGCGGGGCAGGCCAGAAGTTCTATTGCAAATTGGGATAGCTCAGGCCACAGGTCAAGCCTGCACACCCAGTAGTCAAGGGGTTCATCGCTCCTCAGAGTGTCGAGATCTGCAGTTAAGGCGAGGTAGTCTGCTACCTGTCGGTCGAGTCGTTCTCTGAGGGTGGACCCCGAAGGGTTGTGGCGATGCATAGGAGTTAAAAAGCTCCACATGTCCTCCATCAACAACACGTCTGTAAAGCGTCCTGTCCTTGCCGGCGTGGTCGTGGGAGTCGGAGGATTACTTTCAGCTCTTCCCTTGTTAGATTCCCGTTGTGCTGTGACATCACCCTTATACGCTTTGTAAAGCATACTTTTTAATTTATTTTGGAAATGCTGCATCCTTTCCGACTTGTGGTAATTCGGTAACATTTCAGGCACTTTATGCTGATACCGGGGGTCTAGTAGCGTGGACACCCCATACAGTTTGTTCTCCTTCAGCTTTTTTATACGAGTGTCCCTCAACAGGCACAACAGCATGAAAGACCCCATTTGCACAAGGTTGGATGCCGAGCTACTCATGTCCCGTTCCTCGTCCTCAGTGATCTCACTGAAGGTATCTTCATCCCCTCAGCCACGTACAACACCACGGGTACCAGATAGATCACAATGAGCACCCTGGGATGCCTGTTGTGGTTGGTCTTACCACTCCTCCTCAAAGCCACATTCCTCCTCTGACTCCTCTTCCTCACAATCCTCTTCCAGCGTTGCCGCTGGTCCAGCAAGCGATACTGTTAAGGCTGTTTCTGGTGGTGATGGTGACCACAACTCTTCCTCTTCACGCTCATCTATGGCCTGATCAAGCACTCTTCGCAGGGCACGCTCCAGGAAGAAAACAAATTATATGATGTCGCTGATGGTGCCTTCGGTGCGACTGACTAGGTTTGTCACCTCCTCAAAAGGACGCATGAGCCTACAGGCATTGCGCATGAGCACCCAGTAATGTGGCAAAAAAATTCCCAGCTCCGCAGAGGCTGTCCTAGCACCCCGGTCAAACAAATACTCGTTAACGGCTTTTTCTTGTTGGAGCAGGTGGTCGAACATTAGGAGTGTTGAATTCAAACGTGTTGGGCTGTCGCAAATCAAGCGCCTCACTGGCATGTTGTTTCGCCGCTGGATATCGGAAAAGTGCGCCATGGCCGTGTAGGAACGCCTGAAGTGGCCAAACACCTTCCTGGCCTGCTTCAGGACGTCCTGTAAGCCTGGGTACTTATGCACAAAGCATTGTACGATCAGATTACACACATGTGCCATGCACGGCACATGTGTCAACTTGTCCAATTTCAATGCCGCCACCAAATTACTTCCATTGTCAGAAACCACTTTGCTGATCTCCAGTTGGTGCGGAGTCAGCCACTGATCCACCTGTGCGTTCAGGGCGGACAGGAGTGCTGGTCCGGTGTGGCTCTCTGCTTTCAGGCAAGTCAACCCCAAGACGGCGTGACACTGCCGTATCCGGGATGTGGAATAGTACCTGCGGAGCTGGGGGGGGTGCCGTTGATGTGGAGCAAGACGCAGCAGTAGAAGAGGACTCAGCCGAGGAAGAGGTTATGGAAGAGGATGGAGTAGGAGGAGTAGAGGAGGTGGTAGCAGGCCTGCCTGCAAGACGTGGCGGTGTCACCAACTCCTCCTCTGCAGAGCCACGCATTCCATGATTGGCAGCCGTCAGCAGGTTTACCCAATGCGCAGTGTAGGTGATATACCTGCCCTGACCATGCTTTGCAGACCAGCTATCAGTGGTCATATGGACCCTTGCCCCAACACTGTGTGCCAGACATGCCATTACTTCCTCTCGCACAATCGAGTACAGGTTGGGGATTGCCTTTTGTGCAAAGAAATTTCGGCCGGGTACCTTCCACTGCGGTGTCCCAATAGCTACAAATTTTTTGAACACCTCAGACTCCACCAGCTTGTATGGTAAAAGCTGGCGGGCTAAGAGTTCAGACAAGCCAGCTGTCAGACGCCGGGCAAGGGGGTGACTTTGTGACATTGGCTTCTTACGCTCAAACATGTCCTTGACAGACACCTGACTGTGGGCAGATGAGCAGGAACTGCTCCGGAAGAGAGACGGAGTGGCGGATGGTTGAGAGGGGGCAAGGAGGACAGCAGTGGTTGACGTGGCTGAAGATGCTGGACCAGGAGGAGGGTGGCGGCTTTGTGTTTGTGTGCTGCTTCTACTCATGTGTTGATCCCATAGGCATTTGTGATGTGCGATCATGTGCCTTCGCAAAGCAGTTGTACCTAGGTGGGTGTTGGACTTCCCACGACTCAGTTTCTTTTGGCACAGGTTGCAAATTGCATTGCTGTTGTAAGAGGCAGACACACAAAAAAATGCCACACTGCTGAGCTCTGCGATGACGGCATTCTGGTGGTGGCAACAGCATGCGTGGATTGGCGTGCTGTCTGGCTGACCCTGGGTGCCGATGCATGCTGTCTGACTGTGCCACTAGCTCCTTGCGACGACCTCCCCCTGCTTCCAACTCGTCTCCTCCTCCTCCTCTCTGTCTCCCCATCTGAACTTTCCCCCTGTTCTTCTCTTCTAGCTGGCACCCACGTGACATCCACAGATGCATCGTCATCATCAACCGCTTCACTTGTATCTGACAAATCAACAAAGGAAGCAGCAGCGGGTACAACATCATCATCATCACACCGTACGTCCATGTCTGTAATGCTGCCTGACTGAGACATATCACTGTTATTTACATCCTCTGTCAATGATGGTTGCGCATCACTCATTTCTTCCAACTGATGTGTAAAAAATTCCTCTGACAGATCAAGTGAAGTGGCTGTGGTGCTATTGTTGGTGGTGGCGGCAGGCGGGCGAGTGGTAACTTGGACGTGCCCGAAGATAAGCTGGAGGAGGATGGTGCGTCAAGGTTCGGAGCGGAAGCTATAGAAGATTGGGTGTCCTGTGTTAAAAAGTCAACTTTTTCCTCAGGATTTTTCGAGTTCATGGGACGTGGCCTCTGAACACTGGGCATTATTCTATGGCCAAAGGGAATCACAGCACCACGACCATGACGGCACCTGCGGGGTGGCCTACCTCTGCCTGTCATTTTTTTTAAATGTACACTTACACTACTATTAAACAAGATTTGAGTGGTGGCACTGGGCAAGTGGGCACAGTATACACTGTGAGCCTGACACAAAAAAGCAGACTGATGTTTCACAGTCCAAAAAGTTTTTATTTTTTTAAATGTACACTTACACTACTATTAAACAAGATATGAGTGGTGGCACTGGGCAAGTGGGCCCAGTATAAGCTGTGAGCCTGACACAAAAAAAGCAGACTGATGTTTCACAGTCCAAAAAGTTTTTATTTTTTTAAATGTACACTTACACTACTATTAAACAAGATATGAGTGGTGCCACTGGGCAAGTGGGCACAGTATACGCTGTGAGCCTGGCACACACGCTGGCAGGCAGGCAACTGCAATTAGATTACACAAGCAGACTGATGTTTCACAGTCAAAAAAGTTTTTTTTTTTACATTATTTACACTACTGTTACACCAGATATGAGTGGTGGCACTGGGCAAGTGGGCACAGTATACGCTGTGAGCCTGGCACACACACTGGCAGGCAGGCAACTGCAATTAGATTACACAAGTAGACTGATGTTTCACAGTCAATTTTTTTTTTAAATTATTTACACTACTGTTACACCAGATATGAGTGGTGGCACTGGGCAAGTGGGCCTGGCACACAGGCTGGCAGGCAGGCAACTGCAATTAGATTACACAAGCAGACTGATGTTTCACAGTCAAAAAAGTTTTTTTTTTTTAATTATTTACACTACTGTTACACCAGATATGAGTGGTGGCACTGGGCAGTGGGCCTGGCACACACGCTGGCAGGCAGGCAACTGCAATTAGATTACACAAGCAGACTGATGTTTCACAGTGAAAAAAGTTTTTTTTTTTTTTTTATTATTTACACTACTGTTACAACAGATATGAGTGGTGGCACTGGGCAAGTGGGCCTGGCACACATGCTGGCAGGCAGGCAACTGCAATTAGATTACACTAGCAGACTGATGTTTCACAGTCAAAAAGTTTTTTTTTTTAAATTTACACTACTGTTACACCAGATATGAGTGGTGGCACTGGGCAAGTGTGCCTGGCACACATGATGGCAGGCAGGCAACTGCAATTAGATTACACAAGCAGACTGATGTTTCACAGTCAAAAAATATATATTTTTTTAAATTATTTACACTACTGTTACACCAGATATGAGTGGTGGCTCTGGGAAAGTGGGCTTGGCACACACGCTGGCAGGCAGGCAACTGCAATTAGATTACACTAGCAGACTGATGTTTCACAGTCAAAAAAGTTTTTTTTCAAAATTATTTACACTACTGTTACACCAGATATGAGTGGTGGCACTGGGCAAGTGGGCCTGGCACACACGCTGGCAGGCAGGCAGGCAACTGCAATTAGATTACACTAGCAGACTGATGTTTCACAGTCAAATTTTTTTTTTTTTTTAAATTATTTACACTACTGTTACACCAGATATGAGTGGTGGCACTGGGCAAGTGGGCCTGGCACACATGCTGGCAGGCAGGCAACTGCAATTAGATTACACTAGCAGACTGATGTTTCACAGTCAAAAAAGTTTTTTTTTTATTATTTACACTACTGTTACACCAGATATGAGTGGTGGCACTGGGCAAGTGGCTTGGCAGGCAGGCAACTGCAATTATGCAATTAGATTACACAGGAAAAAAAAATAAAAAAAAAAAAAAAATTATGTTCTAGCCCTAAAAAGGGCTTTTTGGGGTGCTGTCCTTACAGCAGAGATCAGATGAGTCCTTCAGGACTGTAGTGGACACTGAATACACTAGCCTAGCTATCAATTCCCCTATTAAATCACCAGCAGCTACACTGTCCCTCCTCTCACTAACAATGCAGCTTCCGAATGAATCTAAAATGGCTGCTGTACAGGAGCTGGGAGGGTCTGGGAGGGAGGGTCTGCTGCTGATTGGTTGGAATGTGTCTGCAGACTGTGAGATACAGGGTCAAAGTTTACTCAATGATGACGAATAGGGGCGGATGCTATGTTCGCCGGGAACTATTTCCCGGCAAACTATTCGCGACATCACTATTTATCACTATCCGCATTGTTTGCAAGTCTGTATAACATTGATGCAAATATTGTTGCAAACACTGCTGCACTGCTGCATAGAGTTCAAAAGACATGTGCATGCTCTTAAAGTCCTAGGAGCCCACCTAGGTGTACTCTGCAACAAAGGACACCAAGAGAACAAAGTACATTTTATGATAGATGTAAATTCTAAAGCCGTTTTTTTAATTGCATGCCCCTTTAACCTTTTAATGCCGTTAAGGCGTTGTATTCCGTCCAAATTTTTCTGGGCTTTAATGCTGATGGACGGAATACAACGTCCTAACCGGGTGGCTTTCCTGAAGCTACTGCCACTTACCTGATGGGATCGCGGTCTGGAGGGTGTGCCTCGCATCATAGGGACGCCCCCCTGATGCGATCCCATCATTGAAATCTCGTGATTACTTGCACAATTGCGAGATTTTAAATTGTTTACATCGGAACAGTTGTTTCCGATGTAGACACTTTAAGCCCGGCAGGAAAAGGCTAAGGCTATTCTCCATTCAAAAACTTGATTTTTGTGTTACAAAATCATGAGTGTTTAATTGCAAATATATTTTTAAAATCGTTCAAAAAGATAATTAAGTTTCACCTGCTTTAAAATAAATAAATGCCATGCATAAAAAATGATCTTACCCGAGCTTGTGTCAGAGAAACTTCTGCATGCAACGTAACAGTGGAGAAATGCGAATATATTCAGTGAGAACAATCAGACCTAAATACAGCTGATTAAAAACATGCAAAAGTGGATATAAATGATACACAAATTTTCAGTAACCAGTTTCCTTGGTTTTTTTTATCATGCAATGTTTAAAGGGAAATTAAACACAATTTTTTTATCTTTCATGATTCAGATAGAGCCTGCAATTTTAAGCAACTTTCTAATTTACTCCTATTATCAATTTATCTTCATTCTCTTGGTATCTTTATTTGAAAAAGCAGGAATGTAAAGCTTAGGAGTCGGACCATTATTTTTGTTCAGCACCTGGGTAGATCTTGCTGATTGGTGGCTAAATGCTCTATCTAAATCATGAAAGAAAAAAATGTGGTTTTATATCCCTGTAATAAAAATGCTATAAATATTTTGTGTATATTAGAAAAATATTTATTTGTTTTATATTTTTTTATATATAGAATTGTTTTGTTGTACATCAAATGTATTATCTGAATGTTCTTAAAGGGACATACAACTGAAATTTAAACTTTCATGATTCTGATGTCCTATTTCTTCTATTATCAAATTTATTTTGTTTTCGTGGCATCCTTTTTTCAAAAGCATACCTATGTAGGCTCAGGAGCAGCAATGCACTTCTGGGTACTAGCTGGTGATTGATGGCTGCACACATAAAGCTCTTGTCATTGGCTTGTGTTCAGCTAGCTCCCATTGCTGCTCTGGAGCATACTTTATTTATGAATTTAACTCATTAGAGCATTTTATTATTGTACTATTGCTTGTATATAACACATTACAACATTTTCCTTGAGCACTTTGATGTCCCTTTCACAATGTTTGCCCATACTAAGCAGCCTACGCAGTGCTTTTTTGCTTATATTTCTGCACATTGCACATTTTTCCTCTCCCTCTCCCCATTTGCATCAAACTGTGTATTGGCTTATTTCTGTTCATGGGTCTAACTTTATGTGTGGGTTTGTGGCACTTATCTTGCTAAACAACTGCACAATGAAAGTTTGTTTATAGAGAAACATATATTTTTATATCAATAAACAACATTTCATACATTTTGTTCACTTGCAGCTCAAGCGAAGAACAAAATTGGTCTCTTAGGGCACAGTGACCAAAACTTACTGACATGGAGAGAAACCACGCAAAATATTTTGTTTGTTTGTTTTAGAGCATTAAATTGTATTGTGTCTCTCTTTCACTATCCAAAAGTTACATTTTGCTTTATAAAAAATTTTGCACAACCTCACGTTACTGATGAGATCATTTTGCTTGAGGGATATATGAAATTGCATGCTATATCTGAATCATGAAAATTTGATTTTGAATTTACTGTCGCTTTAAAGATTTTTTTTTTTTTTTATATATCTGTGTTCTTTGTATGGGGCACCATAGATTTTTCAAGCATTTAACCATATTTGAAATTGGTATGATGAACTCATAAATGTAAAGATATAATTATTATGAAAATATGTGTGCATATGTATATTTTATCATTATTATCAAAATGACCAAGTCACCCATACTTAGGCTGACCATATTGCCGCTTTAAAAAGGGACACATATGAAAAATACATATGTCAGGGCTGTTTAAATAAATGGTTTCGTATAAGAACCCTCACATATGTATTTTTCATATGTGTTCCTTCTTAAAGCGGCAATATGGGCAGCCTACCCATACTAGAATATATTTACTTTTTTAATAAAGTATTTGATTTCATGGGGGGGGGGGGGAGTTAAATAATAAATAAAAAATTAACTTTTTTTTTTTATTTTAGATCCAATTTATTATAGTATTATATTATATATTTTATATTTTCAAACAACATTTTTATGTAAGTTCAGTACAAATGTATCCCCATGTTCGGCAGTGTTCTGCATCTTATGTTTAGTTCCTCTCACCCTTTGTTGTTTTTTTTTTTTTCTTCTGCCTCTGTTTCTCCACTTCTCTTTATCTCCCCCCCTCCCTTTCTCTCTTTCCATCACTTCAGATTGTAATAAATAAATGATGGGGCTCTTGGCTTGACCTCGCAGTTACCGGCAGCAATTCATAGCTCAGTGTTTTTCTGTGATTTATGAGGGCGGAGGAGAAATCCCTCTGTAAAGGTAGGGGTGCAGTGCGTGATCACAGGGTAGCAATTAATATTGGGCGTGCTGTTTGGCACTGTACAGTGCAGCTTGTTACCTGGGTATTATGTACTATAGGTAGGCTGACCATATTGCCGCTTTAAGAAGGAACACATATGAAAAATACATATGTGAGGGTTCTTATACAAAACCATTTCTTTAAACAGCCCTGACACATGTATTTTTCATATGTGTCCCCTTTTTAAAGCGGCAATATGGTCAGCCTAACTATAGGGCCCCAAGGGCTGTGTGTAATAGGTGAGTGCAATTTATTTCATTTCTATGTTTAGGGTTACAGTGTTGTTATCTGAAATTATTTTGGATGCTGTGGGCAGTGGCAGCTCTAGAACATAAAGCGACGTCAAATTCATTTTTTTTCTTTCATGATTCAAATCAGAGCATGTGATTTTTAAACAACTTTCCAATTTACTTCTATTATCTAATGTGTTTTGTTCTCTTGATATCCTTTGTAAAAAAAAAAGGATATCTAGGGTACGCTGAGAAGCTGCTGATTGGATGCACATATATGCTTCATGTTATTGGTTCACTCAATGGGACCAATTTATCAAGCCCTGTATGCATCTGTTTTCTGTGTGAGCCTTCTGGCTCGTCGGAAACAGGAGTTAAGAAGTAGCAGTCTTAAGACCGCTGCTCCTTAACTCATCCGCTGAGGCAGTGGACAGCAATCAGCCCAATCGCATATGATCGGGTTGATTGACACCCCCTGCTAGCGGTCGATTGGCTGTGAAAGTGCAGGGGGCGGCATTGCACAAGCATTTCACTAGAAATGGTTGTGCAATGATAAATGCCGACAGCGTATGCTGTTGGCATTAATCAATGTGTGGCGGACATGATCCGCTACAGCGCATTATGTCTGCTCGCACTATGATAAATCAGCCCCAAAAAGCATTAACTAGCTCCCAGTATTCAACAAATGATAAGACAATGAAGCAAATTTTGGGCTTCATGGCTCTTTAAAGTTTGGGGGGGGCTTATAAACGTGGGGAAAAAGTTAAGACACAGAATACATATTATATGACACCGATTGGCAAAGCAAGTGCTGCCCATTGCAGTTTAATAGGGGTGTTACATACGTGTTTGGAGATGTATAGCACCCCCATAGCTGTGTGTTATATAAATCTAATGCATAGACTGTATATAACTGTATAGTGTGGGGCAGATTTTTATGTACTATATCAAGGGCTGGCTCAAGATGTTGTACTGCATAAGTGCAAGAATGAAATGAAACCCCCACAATACTAAACCCAACCATAGTCAGTGCAAACAAAGACCCAGCTGCTAATTTCTCTTAAAAACACCATTAGTCAGAATATACTCTCCCTATGTGTCATCTCTGCTCCAATTATAGAGCCAGCCTTGTAGCACGTTGTATAAAGCTAGTGTGTATTGCCAGGCTGTAGGATGTATTGTCATTACAGTGTGTAGTATGAGTGTGCAGCGTGTGTAATGTTTACTGGAGCTGCAGTTTGTATTATGACTACAAAATGTGTGGGCACAGTTTATTATAGCTGTACATTATGTGATTGTGTATTTTTGTGACATTGGTAACACAGTTTGATTTTCTGCAGGTGTTGTGCGTTGTAGAAGTATAGTGCATTGTAAAATGAAAAAGTGCAGTGCCTGTGTATAAGTTTGAGGTATTTTAATTCATGGCAGTGCCACTCAATATGTGTAGTTTTTATTGTGTGTATGCAGGGGTGCATTTATTTAGATCTGATAAAGTATAGTGTGGGAGTAATGTGTATAGAATATAAAATGAATCTGTAATCGAGAGTTATTGTTTTATAGAGACTGTATGCAGCACAGGAGTTTCCTATAGTACTATATAGTGCCAGTTTTATTATGGATGATTATAAGACTTTGTGAGCTGCAGGGTCTGACATAGTGGAATTGTGCAATGTGGAGGTGCAGTGTGGGACCTGGTGGAATCGTATAATATTGGAGTGCAACGTGTGATGCAGGGTTGAAAGTGGAAGCAAAGAGAGGGACCTGGGAATATTGTGTGATCTTGGGCCGTATGTAATGTAGATAGATGAGAATAGTTACATTTGTAATTGAGGAGACGAGTACTGAGCACAGAGAATGTATGTCAGGTTGGGGTAGTTTTACAGTAAATCTGCAGAAAAGACATAGAGCACTATATAAAATTGGATCTTTCTCTCACTTAAATGGCCTGAAATGGCATTCTAAAGAGGGTATACGTTATTCAGGGAGCGGCATTTCAGTTTTGAATAGAAGGAGTATTGCAATATACAGTAACTGTATAAAAAAAATTCTTCTAGTAAAAGTGATTGTTTTTTCATGGGGATATGTGCATATGGTAAGTGATATCAGTGTACTCACATATAAAGACCATAGGGTAGATTTATCATAGTGCTAACGGACATGATACGATGTAGCGTATCATGTACGATGCACATCGATAAATGCCGACAGCCTACGTTGTCGGCATTTATCATTGCACAAGCAGTTCTTGTGAACTGCTGGGGCAATGCCGCCCCCTGCAGATTTGCGGCCAATCGTCCGCTAGCAGGGGGTGTCAATCAGCCAGATTGTACGCGGCCTCAGAGCAGGCAGACCAGTTATGGAGCAATGGCTTCATCACTTCAGTTTCCTGTGAGTCTGAAGGATCGCGCGGAAACAGGGGCATCAAGCTCCATTCGGAGTTTGATAAATCACCCCCCCCCATGCCTGCTTATGCCTTCAGTGATTTGTATGACACAAATTGAGTTATTGCTGACGCTGGTGTTGTGTTTAAATGTAGGTGCACTGGGCATGCACATGATTTGCATTTATGCCCTTTAAATAGTCAAAATTTTTATTAAAATAATGTTTGCTAAAACAAACAAAAAAGGCTTTAATATTGAAATTTAAACATGTACATTTAATTTTTTTATTATGTCCCTTTAAATTTTTTGCTTAGATATTCATAGACCAGGTTGGGCCACTCAGTCAATGAACTGTGGCCTCCACATTCTGAGGAGTTATCCATACTAATTTAGATGCCTCTATTTTGATCCTATTAATCTCCATAGTAAGCTGTTAATTAGTTAATTATAACCACAACATATTGGCATCTTAGATGACAGTTAAAATGGAGAACAACCTTAGAGTATTCATCTGCATTATCCTTTTTACTCATTTTTCTACAGTTAAAAATAGAAAAGTATCCATCATATCTAGAAATCCATTTTAAAATCCTTTGCTTCCTAGACAAGCAGTTGTAAATCTGAACATGATGAAGATCCTTTAGAATTGTAGAACATGATGAAGATCCTTTAGAATTATACAACATGATGAAGATCCTTTAGAATTGTAGAATATGATGAAGATCCTTTAGAATTGTAGAACATGGTGAAGATCCTTTAGAATTATAGAACATGATGAAGATCCTTTAGAATTGTAGAACATGATGAAGATCCTTTAGAATTGTAGAACATGATGAAGATCCTTTAGCATTGTAGAACATGATGAAGATCCTTTAGCCTTGTAGAACATGATGGAGATCCTTTAGAATTGTAGAACATGATGGAGATTATTTAGAATTGTAAAACATGATGGATATCCTTTAGAATTGTTGAACATGATTGAGATCCTTTAGAATTGTAGACCATGATGGAGATCCTTTAGAATTGTAGAACATGATTGAGATATTTTAGAATTGTAGACTATGGTGGAGATCCTTTAGAATTGTAAAACATGATTGAGATCCTTTAGATTTGTAGACCATGATTGAGATCCTTTAGAATTGTAGAACATGATTTAGATTCTTTAGAATTGTAGAACATGATGGAGAGCCCTTTAGAATTGTAGAACATGATGGAGATCCTTAGAATTGTACAACATCATGGAGATCCTTTAGAATTGTAGACAATGATGGAGATCCTTCAGAATTTCCAGTATAACAGATATTTTTCATAAAGACAAAGTTGCACCACAGATAGAAGTCCTGTTGATCAACTAAGGCAGAACTTTCTGTGCTTAGTTATAAAAAAAAAAAGTATATGTTTTGGTAATATCTACACTTTTTTTTAAATGAAGATTTTATTCTTTGTCTGTAGAACTGTTTCTCTGAGGCACTTCTTGCACATAACAGCCCAAGGGGGTAGATTTTCATTTTATATGTACATAATTGTTCATTTACATTTTTTTCTATATAAATTGTTAATCCTGACATACAAATTCTGTTCCACAATTCACCCACAAAAAAAAATTGTATATAGATCAATAACGGGTAATCATATAGACCCATTATGGGAAGATTTACCAATTGCTGAGTATTAGCCAAACAAAGTAAAATGGCACACGTGTGTGATGTTTTTCTCCTAGGTGTATGTGCCAGTACATATATGACAACATTGTCTGCTACTTTGCTCTGTAGATACAGTATCTATGAGGTATGTTCTTTATATATGGGGTTTGTGCAGTTAATAAGTTATCATTGAATCAATGGAATTTGCAAAATAATGTTCTGCTTTCCTTGGATACTGAGTAGGGTGACCATATTGCCCGCTTTAAAAAGGGACACATGGAAAATACATGTCAGAGTTCTTATACAAAACATTTCTTCAAAACAGCCCTGACACATGTATTTTTTCATATGCATCCCTTTTTAAAGCAGCAATATGGTCACCCTAATACTGAGAGAACTAGAAATATCCAACTTAACCTTTCTGTGTAGCTTGAAAGGCTAGATCTGTTTCTGGCACATGCAATATCTCCTGATTGTACTAACCATTCTGCTTGATCTAGACTGCTTAGAGATGCCCTCAGACTTGGCAAGGTGTCTAAGTAATCATGAGATTTCAGAACCTGATGCATCATCTCTTTATGATTCTGTGGCTTTTTTTACTGTATCCCCATAAAAAAACTGGGCTGGGGGTGGTTGTGGGTAGAGTTGCAAGTACTGGAACATACAGAACATTTTAGCTTCATGTTGGGCATTCTGAACAGAACATGGGAACCTAAAACAAACTAGTTAGGTTCAGTCTGTAGGGCCACATTCATCAATCCAATTAAAATCCATTAAAAGTTTCTCACAATTTTCCTGTCTTTTGAAATGATTGAAGGGGCTAGATTATACAATTGCATAAGACTCAAACATAAGCTAGTAGCTCTTGTCCTAACAGGACCTCATTCTTCTGGAATCTTGGTCTGAACAGAAATGTAGGACATATTCTGGTTCAAATTGGACACTTAGGGGCAGATTTATCAAGCTCCGTATGCTAGCGGCCGATTGGCCGCAAATCTGCAGGGGGGTGGGCATTGCACCAGCAGTTCACAAGATCTGCTGGTGCAATGATAAATGGCGGACTGCGTATGCTGTCGGCATTTATCGATGTGAGGCGGACATTGTATCATGTCCGCTCGCATATTAATTAAATATACCCCTTTAGTGGTTGGTGGTTTCACTGGGTTCATGCTCATTGTTCCCCAGCTTTTAGTTTCAGATCAAGAAAATTTAGTAGGAGCCAGGAAAGGCAACATGAACTTCAACTCCACCTTTACTGCAAAAAGTGTTTACACCCCCCTCCCCAGTCAGATATCCACAACTGAGTGATGGAAAGGGAAAACCATGAGAATGTTATTTACTATTTCAGAACCTGTTACTGTAATGTTACAATAGAGTGTATGATATGGGGTTGGTTGTATAGTATTCGGTGCACAGTCTGGACATTTTGAAAGTGATCTTAGTATGGTGTGTTATATTGGAGGGAAATGTTTAAAGGGACAGTCTACTTGTTTTTTTTTATTGTTTAAAAAAAAATAGGAAAAACGCCCTTTACTACCCATTCCTCAGCTTTGTGCAACCAACATTGTTATATTAATATATCTATTGCCTATTTCTAAGCCCCAGAAGGCTGCCCTTTATCTAAGTGCTTTGTTTAAACTTTTGATCATGTTGCACTACAGCCCAGACAGTGGAGAATGATAATGGGGTTCACAAGAACCAGTAGTAAATTGGCTAAAATGCAAGATTGTAAAAAATGTTTAAAAAGAGCACTAAGATAAGGGGTGGCCTACTGGCCTTGCAGGAGCTTAGAAACAGATCATCACAGAGGTAAAAAGTATATTAATATAACAGTGTTGGTTATGCAAAACTGGGGAATTGGTAATAAAGGGATTATCTATCTTTTAAAAAAATATAAGTTTTCAAGTAGACTGTCCCTTTAATCCTAGGCAGAATATAATGTGTGATTTTGTGACATTTAGGTGTAACATTTATTCTGGGGCTAGCTATAAACACGGCCTTCTAGTGTAGGATCAGTGAGAGCTTGATATAATGTGGTTGTGAATTTTGTCTCTGATAGCAATAGCATATAGTAATTAGATCACAAACGATCAATGAGATACAAACATATAATTACAACATGCTCCAGGCTCAGACAATCAAATCAAATTACATTTAGAGGGTCAAAATGAAAAACATAACTCCTTTTATACAGGCTTCCTTACCCCATAATTATCTTGCCTGTAATTTAGGGCATCTCACTTTAATAATACTTGTGTACTAATCACTGTTCAATTACATAACCCCTAGCTCTGTAGCTGCCTTGTTTTTCGTCTTCTATAATATTATTTTACTATATAAGCCATTATATCCTGTGTCTTATCCTGAACTCTCATCTTCCCTATTTATGTGATTTAAAAATATCGCTCCCACATCTCTGGCACTTGTTCCCACCCTCTGTGTCAAAACCTTTGTTCCTCACTGTACTGACTCTATTCTTAGTCAGTCCTCTCTGCTATATTATTGCTCTGCTTTATGCATTTTTTACTTTTATTTTATTACTAAACCTTCCTTCCATTTTATTTTAATGTAACTGTGATTTTATAACCAACTCTTTTCATCTGTCTAACCATGGCCTTGCCAAATTCTCAGCATCTGCCTCCTCTGCAGGTATTTCAGCCTGCTGTCACATAATTCTCTTTTCTCAGCTTGGCCCTTTCATCTCTTTCTTCTCTCTTCTTATAGCTACAGTTCTTTCATTTAAACCTTCCTCAGCCCTTTAAACTTGGATTTGCATATGTTGTTTGTCTTATGTTCCATATACCAGCGCTTTTCAGACATCCCTTTCTCTCTTTCTCATTAGTGTGTCGTCATGTGTTCTGCAATCTGAGCCATTCTCGTTTTTGGTACATTCTCCTGTCACACCATTTTTGCATATTTTCTTTGCCTTTTCACATACTTGCTTTCCCACCATGGTGTTGTCACCAGAAGAATAAGGAATGAGAATATCCATCTAATTGGAGGTCTTCTCCAGAGAGAGGAAATAATGTTATCATTCATTAATGTAAATTCCAGTCTGTTCTGTGTCCTCATAGACATGTTCCTTTTGATAAGAAAATTTAGCAGTTGTGTGTGTGAGATTAATACAAGTCATCAGAGGGAGAAGCAGAATTCTTAAAATCGGCAAACATACACCTGTGATCAAGAATGAAATAAAATCTCTAATTTGATCCTCGGCTAATTGTTAGTGATTTTGAGTGTAATGATTTGACATCTACCTGCCCATACTATCAAACACACAACCATTCTACCCCCCAGTCTTACATCTCGACACCAGTCAGTCCATATTTCTCCTACTGGTCAACCTACCAGTCACCTATCCATGCTATTAGCTATGCAATCATCTGACTGCCATTATGTCCCCCTTGTCTACCAAGCATGTGTTCATTTTGTTGTTTAACCATCTATCACGCCAACAATTCTTTTTTCTTCACATCTTCTAGTCTATCCAGTCAACCATCACCCATTTACTCTCCCATCCAGGTGTCCATACTCCTAACTACTTTTTAATTGTTCAAGTAACCTGTCTTGTTAACCAACATTTTGTCCATTCTTTCACTTAACTGTCTATTCAGTTATCCTTCCTCCAATCATTGTAGTTACCCAATAATACAGTAATTCTCTCATTTTTATATCTATCCATGCATCTATCCTTCTAACTACCAATTCATCCATTTAAGCACAAATAGATATCGGTATGTGTCCAGTTATTAAATAATCTATCCTTATATTTTCTCAACCCTGTGTTTAAGTCAATCTCATGTCTTGTCATGACAAACATTAATATGATGTCTAATCCACACATTAAGTTATTCAGGCATCCAGCTAACCATTTTCTATTAATCTCCTTTCTATCTACCCACCTGTTTTACATCTACATTATCCATCTGTGTGATTATCCTCTTAAAGGGACACAAAACCCAAAACATTTATTTTCATGATTCAGATAGATAATACAATTTTAATCAACTTTCCAGTTAACTTCTAATTTGCTTCTTTCTCTTTGCATTATTTTTGGGAAGAAGCAGCAATTTACTACTGGGAGTTAGCTGAACACATTGAGGGAGCCAATAATACAAGGCATATATGTGCATCCACCAATCAGCAAATCCTGAGCCTACCTAGATATCATTTTCAGCAAAGGATACCAAGGGAACAAAACAAATTAGATTATAGAAGTGAATTGAAAAGTTTTTTAAAATCACATTCTCTATATTTGGGTTTCATGTGCCTTTAATTGACATTTCATTTTGCATATAACTATCCATTCTTCCAACCACTGCTCTAGATTTCCATTATAATATGACATGTCCATTCACTCATTTATCTTCACAGTCACTTATCTATGCTTACTTGTAGCACACTATCCCACTTTTTCGGCCATCTTCAGAAACTCTGCTATTAATCTCTTCTTCATTGGCCATCTTAATAACCACCTCACAGAGCCACCCAATGATTATACCAACAACTAGTAGTCCATCCTTTTATCCACTATCCATCCTAATTCATAAACATAAAACAATGTGATGCTGCACAAAAAGGATATGCTGTGAGAAACTAGACATGTGCGATTTGGTTCGGTTCGAATCGAAATTCGGACAAATTTTGCCAAATTCGGAATTCGGATCGATTTGAATTTTCCGAATTGCGGCAGTGCCAAATCTACCGAATGAATCCGAATCGATACGAATTTATTCGGATGGATTCAGATGGCCATGTATTACACTAGTACTGTACAGTATACTAGTGTAATACACAGCCCATCCCACTTAACAGTGCCGAAATTCCGAAAAATCTGAATCGATTCGAACCGAATCGAACTGAATTTCACATGAATCTGAAAGAATCCGAATGAATCCGAAACGAATTCATTCGATTTCTTCTGAATTTGAATCGATCCGAACCGAAATTCGAATCGGTCCGAATCGATCCGAACCAAATTTTTCGCGGCTGCACATGTCTATGAGAAACTTAGTGAATAAGTCCCAGAGAAAAGTGCATGCAGATTCAGATGATGGTACCTCAAAAAAACAAAAAAAATTGCAAATTGTGAAGTCCTGCAATGCGCTAGGGCATACAAAATAAAAGGTTAATGTACTCACATACTAAAGAGCTTAACATAAAGCTCTAGATATAAAGGCTCTTTGAGACTCCAAATGGAGAAATAGGAGATGGCTCATGCTAAAACAATTGTATTAATAAAAAGAGATATCAACAGGCTTTCACAAGAGAAAAGACCATAGCAAGAACCTCCGCTAACACGGACCGTTAATGAAAAACAATGTCTCTGAGTTGCGGTGTGTTTGGCTCAGAAGTTGTCTTCGCTCTTTGGTGACGTCACAACATTCTCCGACGTACTTTTCACCAATGACTGGTTGGTGTTGTGACATTATTAAAAAGATACCAAAAGAACAAAATTTTCTGATAATTGAAGTAAATTAGAAAGCTGTATAAAATTGCAATCATGAAATCATGAATCATGAAACATAAATGTGGGTTTCATATCCCTTTAAACACTTTAAATATTAATTTTGATTTAAAGTGCTATGATTTTATTACATTCCTAGGGAGCCATATACAGGTGGTAGCTACACATAACTCTATTCACTTTTCCATTGTATCAAAATCAACCAGACACCAGCCTCAGAACCTGATCAAGCACTGCTCGTTAAAAGGGATGACGGACGCCATTGGATGTAGCATCACATATCGATCTAAGTGAACTAATGGGCACTTCCGTAGACCCCAGCTCCCTAGTCCGACTCTACAACAAAACCATGAGAGACACCCTAGAAAGCATTGCACCAACATGCATATGAACTGTAAAAACCCACAACTATGCACCATGATTTGATAACACCATCAGAGAGATGAAGAGATCAGGCCGTAAACTCAAGAGAAAATGGGCGCAAGACACAAGACCCCAGAGAATAAAGCCACTCTTACCAAACACCTAAATAAATATCAATTCAAGATAACACAGAAAAAACTTTTATTCTTATCACGCGGAATTGCACTCTCCCACGATAGACCCAGACAATTGTTTTGCACAGTAGAAAGGCTATGTAAACCAGCATGCTTGCTCAGCGCCACCAACTTTTCTCAGGATAAATGTGAAGCATTTGCGACCTTCTTCAGAGACAAGATTTCCTCAATCCGAGCTGCTATCACAGCAGGCTAAACAGTTACACACCAGAACCTCTACAATAGAATGCCAGATTGCTCCAGTTTATGGTCCACTGTTACAAATGTGGATATAAAAGAAGTTAAAAAGCACAATACAAAAGTTACACCCTGCTATTGTGTGACTTATACCCCTGCTCCAACTCAACTCATATCTGGATGGATTGAAACACTCGCCCCAGCCCTCACAAAAATAGTGCAGTGTTCACTAAAAACTGGAGACATCCAAAAGAAGCTGTGGTGAAACCACTGCTAAAGAAATCTTTATTAGACCCAGACTGCATGATGAATTACAGACCAATATCAAACCTTCCTTTTCAGGGGAAAATAATTGAAAAAATAGTGGCAATTCAACTTGAGCCCATCTATCACACTTAAACATATTCGATCCTTTCCAGTCAGGCTTCAGATGCCACAACAGCATTGAAACAGCGCTAGTCTGAGTGCTAAATGACCTCCTTAGGGCAAGAGACAAAGGTGATTACTCCATCATAATCCTCTTGGACCTCTCAGCTGCATTTGACACCATTGACTGTAGATTCTAATAGAGCGCTTTACATCACATCTGTGGTCTAGGAGGCACAGTCCTTAACTGGTTTAAATCTTTCCTCGCTGGTAGATCACAGAGAGTAACATCAGGATCAAGCTCATGAGCACTGAACTGACCTGCGGAATTCCACAAGGATCCATACTGTCTCCCATGCTATTCGCAATTTACTTACTACCACTGAGGGACCTCATTAACCGACATCACCTAAGGTATCATTGTTACGCTGATGACACACAACTCTACTTCTCCTTTGCTCCAAATACCACAGACCCAGCACGCCACATAAACAGTTGCTTAACAGACCTCATAGCTGTCTCAAAGTGAACCCAGACAAAACAGAGTTACTCTTGGTAAGAGGACCCCAGACATCAAAAATATCCCACGATCACCCAACTGGCCTGGAGCTAGGATGCTCTGAACTTATTAGTTCCGCAAAGATGCAAAACCTCGGAGTGCTGATTGACGCTGAACTATCATTTAAACTGCAGATCTCCTCCGTAATAAAATCTGCCTTTTTTCATCTAAAAAACATAGCCAGGATACAACACTTAATTCCACCGGGATGGATATGCCAACATTAATTCATGCATTTATATCCTCTAGACCAGGGTCGCCAACCTTTTCGGACTTCATGGAACACTAAACTCACAATTTTGAATCCCATGGACCACTAACATGATTTTTTTTAAAAAGGTACAATCCTCTATAATGTGTGTATGTATATATATATATATATATATATATATATATATATACACACACACACATACTGTACATAACTGGTATAACCATAGCTAAGTTTACATTATGTATATATTTACACATTTTTAAGAACTGAGAGAATACTTTCAAATGACAGATGAAGGGTGAGTGCCAACTTTTGAGCTGGAAACAGAGAGGCAGAAAGTGGGGAAAAAAGAATTATGTTTAAAAGGACCACAAGACTTTCAAGCTATCCCCAGTTAGGAATTTTTTAAAACTACTTATGATCAGGGATCATTAAGTTTATATCAGAAAGCTCTCAATAAGGATGTGAGCTAACCACGACTGATGTTACTGGCAATTACTAAAATACTGGCGGGACATGGCTAATCTGCAGGATGGCAATTACTGGAATTCAGGTGAAATGGCTTTGTGCACGTGAAAATTGTTAGAATGAAAAAGAATTCATATTTAATTAAAGAAGAAAAAGATGGAGGGGAGGAAGACACACAGTGATGTAAGTCCATCTGAAGGAATTAGGAAAACTACTACAAAGAGACAAGTAAAGGGAAGAAAATAAATTAAATATGAGGGGGGAAAAGTTAAGATTTTCTTTTGTTTTTACATACTTTAATTCCACTATTTCAAGCCAAGACTATACCAACCTCTGCTGGCTTTAGAATGGAAGCATCTTCCTCTGAGCAGCCCGCCGGGCGGGAGGAGTTAAAAATACAATTTAGCTACGCAAGTTGTGCAGTCCTACGCAATGTGCATAGGGAGATTGTAATTTAATTCATCCTCCGTCAGTTTTCACTGATGTCCAGCCAGGGGGTGACACCATCAAAAGAGATTAATTCCTGCTTGATGGTGTCAAGGACCACCAACATCTTCTCATGGACCACCAATGGTACATGGACCACTGGTTGGCGACCGCTGCTCTAGACTAGATAACTGCAATGCACTTTACTTGGGCCTCCCAAAAAAAGAACTCCATCACCTTCAGACGGTACAAAAAGCAGCCAGACTACTGACCAAGCAAAGTCGCTCCTGCCACATAACACCTGTTCTCCACTCCCTGCACTGGCTCCCAATTAAATGGCGAACATATTTTAAAATTGGCTTACTGACCTTCAAAGCCTTAAACAATCTAGGCCCACAGTACCTGAAAGAGCTCCTAACACCCTACATCCCTTCCCGCTCACTTCGGTCAGCCAGCACATCTCTCCTGTCAGTGCCAAGAATAAAGACAGACTCAGGCTCCAGGGCATTCAGCCACACTGACCCTACCTTCTGGAACTCTTTACTTTAAAACAAAAGGCTAAAGACCCATCTCTGCCATCAGGAATTCAGCCCACTTATCTAACCTTCAGAAACTCCAACTTTTATGTCTTATGTTTGTATA